>NC_073303.1:254319954-254392454 GCF_027595985.1 Sorex araneus
GACACATACTTCTTCAAGGCCTCGGGAGTTGTTCCTAAACGCCACCCTCCTATTGTGGGTATCCCGAATCAAGCCATAAGATGGAGGTGTAGCAGTTACTTTTTATTTCATTCAACAAACAGGCATCGATTTCCTACTAACATTCACTCCTTCGACAAATATTTACTCAACATCGACTTTCTCCAAGGTACCTGTCTTGGAAGTGAAAGGAGAGGATAATGACACCATCCCTTTCGCCTCTGGGTTCAGAGTCAGCAAGATGACGGCTGTCGGAGGGTGGGGTCTGCGTGGAAGGGTGGGGGTTGACTGAAAACGCACCAGGAATTCATCTGACGGCGTCTGGACGCCCACCAGCTCTCACCTGCAGTGCATCCCTTCCAGGAGAGGAATCTGATATCTCTGGCGGAACCAAATCTCTCTTCGTGGAGACTTTCAAGGCATCAGACCTTTCTAATCTGCTCTTCCAATTACACCTTCGATTAGGATTTGGCTAATATGGCTCCCCAAGACGGCTTTCTCGGCTGGAGGGCCTGCAGGTACAGGTGTGTATCCTTTCATTTTCCATGTATACTGTCCCACTGCACAGGCCTTACAGTAACTCTATCTCTTACACACATGGACACACATAGGCTCACATAGTCCCAACACTGAGGCAGGAATGATTCGTAGGGTCCAGACGTGTTCACCTCCATTGGTCAGATGAGTACATAAGGGGGGGAGGGTTTTAGTACCAAAGCTCTCCTGGTAAGTGCTCGCTCAGGCACTGCTTTTGCTCTCAGGTTACCAGATAGCACATCCCTCCCTGGAACCGAAGTGAACACAAATAGAATGCTGGGCAGAGTAATATTTGAGGCAGGGGTGGAGGGGGGGTCGGGGGGGGGCAGGGGGAGGCAGACACCATCCAAGGGAGTTGCAAACAGAAATGCACATCACAGGGTATTAGTAATCCATGACCGACTGCCTTGCACATCCCAGGCATGGCGCTCGAGGCTTTTCTCGTTTTCACCTTAACAATGATTGTTTTTTTGCCTTTTGCCTAAATACTGTGGAGCTAGTCCCCCTCAGTAGGGAAGAGGGGAGCGAGGCTCTTGGACCCACAGATATTTACTAGACCATCACCTCCAGGGTGGAAGTAATTTCTTTTTATTTTCCATTTTAGACGGTCGAACCTGGAATAGATAAACTCACTCACTCTATGTCTTCGCGTCTGTCTGTCTGTCTGTCTGTCTCTCTGTCTGTTTCTGTCTCTGTCTCTCTGTCTCTGCCTCTCTGTCTCTGTCTCTCTGTCTCTGTCTGTCTGTCTCTCTGTCTGTTTCTGTCTCTGTCTCTCTGTCTCTGCCTCTCTGTCTCTGTCTCTCTGTCTCTGTCTGTCTGTCTGTCTCTCTGTCTGTTTCTGTCTCTGTCTCTCTGTCTCTGCCTCTCTGTCTCTGTCTCTCTGTCTCTGTCTGTCTGTCTGTCTGTCTGTCTGTCTGTCTCTCTCTCTCTCTCTCTCTCACACACACACACACACACACACACACACACACACACACACAAACTTGCCCCCAAACTTAGCTGGTAGGACTCAGCGAGGGAGTGTTAACTGAGAATATCTAAGGCGGTCATGGCTTTCGCCGTGCAGGGAGGCCCTCTCCCTGGGGTGGGAATCCCAGCCACGCTCCTCCTCTGTTCTCTCCAAGAGGGAGGACTTCCTCCTCCATCCTGCTTTCCTTCCCAGGAAAGCGTAACAGGGCAGCTGAGAGCCAGCCACAGGCGTGGAGCTGGTCAAGGTCATGGCCAATGTCATACCACAGACCCAGGTTTTACACTCAGGCTTCTCTCATTCTCTGCACACGTAAAAGAGGCAGCGTGATGAAGGGCAAACAGTATTCAAGAATTTCTGAGGCTCTTGGCTGGGAGGACCCCGGGACTCCTCCAGCGGGTAGGAAATGGTGCGGGCGAACCCAGCAACCCTCAGGCACCCGCCTTCCCATCTGCCCTCACTGCCCTGGGCTCCACCTTTGCTCCGGGTCCTGCTCCTCTGCCTTCTCCTCCTCGCCTGCCCTGCCGCCCGGGGCTGCTCTGTATCCCCGAGCATCCTCAGCAGCACAGGAAACTACAAACTGCATTTTGTACAGCTCGGTATCTAGCAGGCAGCTGGGCATGCTCCGTGACAGGATAAGGCTCGGATGACAAATAAACAGCTTTTGTGAAACACCTTTCCATTCTGGAGTATTACGTCAAAGGGGGATATCGGTGCGCACCTTTGCAGAGATTCCCAGCCGGGGAGAATTCTCTGTACGGATGAGATGCTCAGATACGGACGGAAATGTCTCCATCCCGTGCATCCCGGCCCCCGGCTGAACATCCATCTCCCCACGCCAGCCTTCCCGTCGTAGGTGCGCACGAGACACATCCACAAACGGGCGCGCCTATTTGCATAGCTCACGGCTCTAGACACACGTGGGATGCTATAAATACCGACCAGTCCCTGGCTGCGGGTTCTGCTCTGTCTTTGTTTGCCAAGGGAGGCTCTCCACTACTTGAAATAAGATGAGAAAGGTGGTCGTTGGTTGCTGCAAAAATTTGAATGTTAACCCCTCATTCCTTCACCCTAGGAGTGAACAAATATTATTTCCTAGAGAATGTTTCAGAAGGTAGAAGAAAGCGAAGAGTCTTAAAACTCCTTCCTATGTATCTATGTGTATATATGTGTGTATAGATTTATATACATTATGTGCATATAAGATATATATATAAATGTATATGCTACTCATATACATATATACATGCATATACATATATACTATATCACTGTCATCCCATTGCTCATCAATTTGCTCAAGCGGGCACCAGGAACGTCTCCATTGTGAGAATTGTTGTGACTGTTTTTGGCATATTGAATAAGCCACGGGGAGCTTGCCAGGCTCTGCTGTGCGGGCGGGATACTCTCGGAAGCTTGCCGGGCTCTCCGAGAGGGACAGAGGGATGTATATATGTACATATATATAAAGAGAGAGAGTGCAGCTCCCCTCACAGGTTTCCCCGTCATCTAAACAGGGACTTAGACCCTAGCTCATTACTCACTTGTGGGATCACTCCACTGTGAGTGTTTGCTCTTCCAAAGCAGAGTAGCTTCAGGTAGCTGTGGGAGTCCATGTGATGATATTCCACAGTACTGTATGGAGGTGAGTTATTGAGGTGAGTACTGTATTGAGGTGAGGTGCTCATAAATATATTATATACGAGTAGCATATTATATGGGCTGGAGCTATAGCACAGCGGGTAGGGCGTTTGCCTTGCATGCAGCCAACCCGGGTTCGATTCCTCCGTCCCTCTCGGAGAGCCCAGCAAGCTACCGAAAATATCCCACCCACACGGCAGAGCCTGGCAAGCTCCCCATGGTGTATTTGATATGACAGAAAACAGTAACAAAAAACAGTAATAAGTCTCACAATGGAGACGTTATTGGTGCCCGTTCAAGCAAATCAATGAGCAAGAGGATAACAGTGATACAGTGATACAGTGATGAGCAGCATATTTATTTATTTATTTATTTATTTATTTATTTATTTATTTATTTATAATAGTAAGCTGATTTGGGGAAAGGCAGAAGAATCTTTAACTTGTGGTTCCACAAGCCATTTAGGAAGTCGGGGGTGAGAGAGATAGTACATTGAGTAGGGTGCCTGCCTTGCATGTTGCCAACCCAGGTTTGATTTCTGGCATCTCCCTAGCCTGCCAGGAATTATTCCTGAGCAAAAGGTCAGCAGGAAGCCCTGAGCACCGCTGGGTGTGACCCCCCAAACAAACAAACAAAAAGAAAGTCATTAAGTGGAACTGAGAGATGGTACAGTCGGCAGGCACTTGCCTAGCATGCCATCGACCTACATTTGATCCCACATGGTCCCCTCCACCCCGCCACGAGTGATCTCTGAGCTCCGAGCCAGGAGTGATCCCTGGGTACCACAGAGTAAGCCCTATATCACACACACACACACACACACACACACACACACACACACACACAGTCGTTAAGTGTTCCGAGGAAGGGACAGTTGAAACCGTCAGTTGGGTGTATATCCTATTTCAGTTCCCCAATCTTGATCTTTCAGTACGTGAGAACTCGCCTCAGTACCGCACGTCAGAATATCGTCCTATGGATTCCCACAGCTCCGTGAAGCAACTCGGCTTGGGAAGAGCAGACACGTGCAGTGGAGCTACTCGACAAGTGAGTAACGAGCTAGGGCCCAACTCCCTGTTTAGATGACGGGGAAACCCGTGAGGGGAGCTGCATTCTGCAACTCTGAAATTCTGCCTTCTGGCGCTGAGCTGAATGCCCAGGGGATGGGAGGATGGAGAAGCGGGCAATCCTGATTCGCACCATCCCTCAGGTTTAGAAATGGTGGCGGATAGCGCTATTGAAAAGAAAGCGCGGGATGCTGCCGCTTGCAAGAAGAGGGATGCAGCGGCTGAGTGAGATAAGGCAGGTGAAGAACGACAAATGCAGTCAACCTTGTTCATAGGTAGAAAACAAAGAAGGAGTGAAGCAAATGTGGGGCCAGAGTGATGGTACAGCGGGGAGGGTGCTCGTCTTGCAAGTGGCCCACCTGGCGTTCGATCCTCGGCATCCCATGTGGGCCCCCTGGTCCCCCAGGACTGATCTCTGAGTGCAGAGCCAAGTGGAAGCCCTGAACACCACAAGGTGTGGCCCAACCACTCCCCACCAAAAAATATGGAAGAGAAGACAGAGAAAGAAAGAGAGAGAGAGAGAAAGAGAGAGATGCACATCAACAGCAACAAAATCAAAACAAATTTTTAGTTTTTGAGAGCAAAATTTGTGTTTCCAGGGGGCTGGAAACTGGGAGGAAGGGTGTGATGAATAAAGAAAACAACTCCATGATGATGAATGGAATCTAGACTTCTGGTGGGCATAATAAAGGGAGTACATGTATATATACATACACACACACACACACACATATTATGCAATAGCACAGCGGGTAGGACATTTGCCTTGCATGTGGCTGACCCGGGTTTGATTTCTCCATCCCTCTCAGAGAGCCTGGGAAGCTACTGAAAGCATCCCGCCCACATGGCAGAGCCTGGCAAGCTACCCATGGCATATTCGATATGCCAAAAACAGTAACAAGCCTCACAATGGAGACATTACTGGTGCCCGCTCAAGCAAATAGATGAGCAACGGGATGACAGTGCATGACAGTGCAGTGCATATATACATTCATATATATAACTGTACACACACATATATGTACAACTCTCATACACTTGAAATTTAAATAGCATTATAAGCCAATATTGCTTCAATCAAAATTTTAAAATATCTCTGTCTTCCAAGGGATAAGATGGCAGTTCCTCTACCTCTTTAAAGGCGTGTCATTGACTTTATTTGGCAAATCTATACATCCGGAGCTGGCTAAAAAGTTCAGATGGGGGAGAAAGGCTCCTAATTTCCCAAGGACAAGCTCTGAAACAGTACGGAGTACGGAGTACGGAGTACGGGAGTATGGGAGTACATGCTGGGAAAGGTTCACCTTCTTCAAGATGGGAAATTTAAAAGTGGGAGAAAGGAAGCCTTCGAAAGAAGCCAGTGCCCTCTGCCTTGTAGTTCTCAGTATCCAGAAAAATTCTTTGGCAGACTGAGAAAATGAACTGACTTCCTGTTTATGAGCAAGGTGGGGAAGGAAGACCATGAGTGAGGCACCCCCAAGTAGCCAGATGACTCTGGTGCTGGAAAGTTCCCTCGTGTACCAGAAAATACTCTCTCCCTGCTCCCCCCACCAACACACACACACACACACACTCACTCACACACACACAACACACACTCACTCTCACACACACACGCAAAGCTATCTTGATAGATAACAGTAATGGATGGTATCTAAGGTTAGAACAACGGATGGGAACCATTTGTCTTTCCAGAAATCACTCAAGGAAAAAAGAAGCGACACAGATACAATAATGTCTAGATTTCCATTCGGGGAAATCGAGACATCTAAGCCTCCCTCAGGGCCTTAAGAACCTGCCCACTCTCGTTTTAGGTGCTCTTCCGATAGGCCCAGATTTATGAGGCCCCCGGGAATGAGGGGGTGTGGGCACAGAAACGCGAGGGGTGAAACTTAACCGCTCTGGTTTGAGATATTAACAGAAGCAAGAAACAGAAGCTGATAGCCAGGGTCTCACCAGAGATAGCCTTGGCATCGATTATTTGGGAGACTGATTTTCACAGCACGGGAAGCTTCTGACCATCTCTGTGCACCTTCTACTTCCAAGGCTGCGAGCAGCAAGCAATGGGGATGACGCTGGTTCCTAGGCCCCGCCCAACTCACGGGATGGGATTCAAGGGCTGCCTCATTTTCTCAGCCTGCTTTTCTTTCTTTCTCTTTTTCTCTTTCTTTCTTTCTTTCTTTCTTTCTTTCTTTCTTTCTTTCTTTCTTTCTTTCTTTCTTTCTTTCTTTCTTTCTTTCTTTCTTTCTTTCTCTTCTCTTCTCTTCTCTTCTCTTCTCTTCTCTTCTCTTCTCTTCTCTTCTCTTCTCTTCTCTTCTCTTCTCTTCTCTTCTCTTCTCTTCTCCTCTTCTTCTTCCTCTCTCTCTTTCTCTCTCTCTCTCTCTCCTTCTCTCTCTCTCTCTCTCTCTCTCCCCCCCCTGCCCCGCAGGACTGGTCCCTGTTTGTCTCCTCTTGCCCCAATCAGGAACCTGGGCACAAATTCCTGCAGCTGAGACTGTTCTGCGATCTGGGATGGATTGGAGATGGCTGCTCGTAGGTGGCGGGGACTCAGCATAAAACTGCATGGGTCATGCATTTCCCACCTAAAGTCAATCCTGATGTGTGCAGAACCCAACCCTCGGTTTACAGACTCATGCCAGGCCACAGGTAGACAGATACCCAAACCCCTGCAGCTCCAATGACCAGGCTGGAACGCAGGATGGGAGGCAAGGGTCAGTGCATGCTGCCTGGGATTCTGTCTTCTAATCTTCTCCCCTTGAGCATGGCTGTGGCTAGGTTCCAGAGGTCTAGAACCTAGCCACAGCCATGCTCGAGGCCCCTCTCCACATGTTCGGACAAGCCTCACCATGAAGGTACCGGCAGAGGAACCCAGGTGTGTGTAATCCCATCAATGGCCAATGTCCAGAGACTTAAAAGCAAGCTCCCAGAAGTGTGCGACCGCAAAGCGGCCACACAATATCTTATAACCTACTTCTCCCTCTGGGAGAAACTGGCCAGCTACTTAGAGTTTCCCCGCCTACATGGGAGAGCCTCGCAAGCTTCCCATGAGTATTCATATGCCAAAGCCAGTTACAAGCTGGTTCTCATTCCCCTGACCTTGAAAGAGCCTCCAATGTGGCATCGTTGGGAGGGCCGAGTCGAGAGAGGCTTCTAAAATCTCAGGGATAGGACGAATGGAGATATTACTGAGACCGCTTGAGGAATTCAACGATCAATGGGATTTCGTGATTCGTGAACCTTTTCCCCAAGACTTGAGTGCAAAGCAGTGATTCCTACACCGCTGGACTGGACTTGTCTTTGTCCACGATGTTGCCTGCCTGATGTGCGCCCCGTCTATATTCCCTGTCCCATTTTTGGGGGGAAGGCGTTATTCTACGCGTCAGCTTCCCTTCTACTAGCTCCCATGTCCTCTTTCTCCACCAAATCCTCCGCCCACTGCCCCCTCTGTGGAAATCCTTCTCCCCTCCCTTCCAAAACCATCCCCCCGTAGGTGTTCATTGTGTTTCCCTGCCATTCAACTTCTTTATGTTCTTGCCTTCACTTTCCTGCTGGACAACAACAACCCCCCTTGCAGGCAATGACCCTGTTTGCATCCTCTTTGAATCCATTGCGGTGCTTCACACAAAGGCTTGCCATGAACCAAGTGTCTGCTATCGGGGATATATAAATAAATGAATGGCGGATGCTCAATATTTGCTGAATTAATGAACAGACGATTATGATGACTGCTCTCCTGCTGTTTCACGGGGAGATGAAGTTGCATTTTGTAGGCCAGAGAATAGGGCTAACGTTGGGGAAGTCCTGTGAGCGCAGAGGCTTTTGGGCTCGGGGAAGAAACTCACAGCTCTCTGCAGGGAACCCAGGCCTGCAAAGACGAGCTGAGGAGATGGCAGTAACAGATGACACTGCTACTTGAGACACAACAGGGAATTATTATTATTTTTTTTCATCTTGACTTTGCTGGCAGGTCAATAAAAAGCTGATAAGCACAACAGATTAGAGAATTTAATATAATATTTTAATGCCTCTAATGACAAGGGCCATCGTTTCAAAAAAAAGAACAGTGTGCGTGTGATTTTGTGATTGTGTATGTGTGTGTGTGTACATGTGTGTTTCAACATGCTCCTGCTTATTGAAACGGCGGGGGGTAGTAGGGAAGCAATCAGGGTGTGAAGAGAGTCCACAAAAATCCCCCCAAAACTTGTCGCTGAAAAAGGAAAATGATGATCCCCTGAAGACTAAAGAAAAAAAATCACTGAATAAATAATACCTTTCAAGAGGCTTAATACATTGTAAAGAGCATTTTCACTGATTGGTAGAAATTCTTTTTTGATTAATTAATTAGTTAATGTTTTCAAAGCACCTTCAAGATGAAAAACATTTGGTGAGGACTACGTAATTGTTATTTTTCCATCATACTGCAGTTTTCTGCTGTCCCAGGTTTGATTCACCTCCCTCCCCCAGCCGTCTGCTCACCAAACACCACCTCTTCACAGGGGCATGTTATCAAAAGAGAGACGAGGTGCCAATGGGTGAGGAGTGCCCAAAATGACTCAAAAAAAAAAAACCAAAAATGATTTTGCTGTGATATCTGAAATCAGACGAGAGAAGAGAGTGACTACTGAGCTGAAAATTACTGATGTCCTGGGCAGGAAAATCCCCTGTGGTCCTGAGCAAAATGCCCTAAGAACCTGCTGGATAAATTAATTCTTATTTGTTTAAAGAACAACAATGACTAACATTTACTGAATGCTTACAGCAGCCCAGGGAGTGTCAAACACCTCACATGTGCAATGGGTTACCTTGATTTTTCTCCTTTAACAGTCATTGGAGATACCATTGTTTCAGTGTACTGATCACAAAACTGAGGCTTCATTAACATCATCAAATAATGCCTCCCCCCCAAAAAATAAATGGGACAGAGAGAGAGATAGTAGAGGGTAAGGTGCTTATCTTGCATGCGGTTCACCAGGGTTTGATCCCTGGGATCCCATTTGGTGCCCGAGCACAGAGCCGGAAGTAAGCCCTGAGCACTGCTGGGAGTAGCCCCCAAAACAAGAAAAATAATGAAAAGAGGATATGAAGAGACACTTCCATGAAGGGCAGATATTGATAGCCAATAAGTATATGAAAAAAAGTGTTCTTCATACTTTATCATCAGGGAGATACAAGTCAAAATGATGGTGAGGTTTCCGATCACACCACTGAGAATGACACATGTCAGAAATACCAGGGATTATCCATGTTGAATGGGAGACAGAGGGGGGAAAGCCACAGACCAAAATCCTCTCATTAATAGCGAGTGGAAATGTAGGCGCTATGGAAAACAATATGAAGATTTCCTACTCAAGGAAGACTAGAGCGCCCGTACAATACAGCAATTAATTCTACTACTTGGCATCTTGTTACTGTTTTTGGAATATTGAATACGCCACGGGGAGCTTGCCAGGCTCTGCCATGCGAGCGGGATGCTCTCGGTAGCTTGCCAGGCTTTCTGAGAGTGGCGGAGGAATCAAACCTGGGGCGGCCGCCTGTAAGGCAAACGCCCTACCCGCTGTGCTATCGCTCCACAAGTCTCCACAATGGAGACATTACTGGTGCCCACTCGAGCAAAATCGATGAGCAACGGGAGGACAGTGATACAGTGATACTTGGCATCTATCTAGAGAACACAAAAACAGTAATCAGAAAAAAAATATAAGCTCACCTACGTTCCCTGCTGTCCTGAGTGGAACAGACAGGATAGAGGGAGACCACCCAGATGCCCCATGGGCAGCCTAGTGCAAAAGCAGGCTGGGGTACAAAACCACGGCGGACCACTCTGCAGTCCCAGAGGGAAGACAAAACGAATCGGGTAGCTCACTGGAATTTGCATGAAGATGGATAATGTCGGGTCAGAGAATGAAGAACAAATACTGGATCTAGAGGAATGAAGATAGATGGTCAGCAACTACACTACCTCTGCGTCGCTGTTGACATCGTTCTCATAACACCAAACATTAGCCAAGCGGCACAAATGCTGGCCGACTTTGATGGCGAGTGTGGAGAGGCCGGACTGCAGCTGAATCTCACCAAGACAATGTTCATGTAAAACGAACTAGTCCCTGAAGCCCCATTTGCTCTCAATGGAACGAACATCTCTGAAGGCAGCAGCTATGTGTACCTGGGTCAAGAACTCAACATGAGGAATGACTTGGCACCAGAACTGCGCAGGAGAAAGAGAGCAGTATGGAATGCCTTCAAGAGCATCGACGAAGTGGTTAAGAAGACAGAGAACCTCCAGCTCTGGGCACATTTTTTTTCGACTCCACCGTTCTTTCGACTCCACCGTCAAAAATCAGATGGGCTGGACACGTAATGCAATTCAGAGATACTGACTGGATTCCACGGGACATCAAAAGACCTCGTGGCCTCCCACCTATGAGATGGTCAGACTTCTTCGTTAAAACCCTGAATGAACATTTTGAGGCTCTTCGTGTTCCTGGAGTGAGCAGATACCATTGGGCTACACTAGCATGTGACAGGGACAAATGGAGACGTTACTGGCGCCCATTCGAGCAAATTGCTGATCAACGGGAAGACAAGTGATACAAGTGATACAAGAGGAATGAGACGAGGGAGTGAACGGAAGGTACCACACGTTGGGCAAACACCTGGCTCAGGGTGCCAGAAATGAGGATATTAGTGAAGGGTGTGAGAGGAGAAAGGGGAGGCGGACAGGGGAGAATCGTCAGGGGCCTGGGACACTCAGGGGCTCTCGAGGTGAGGGGCTGTGTTCAGGAAAGTCATAGGCACTGGCAGCACTGTAAAGGAACTGAGCTACGGGAATTCAAATCAAAACCGCAATTCTGCTAAGGAGACCGGTGAGGTGGGTGGGGGGCGTGGGAGGGACCCCTGGGCTATTGGGGGAGGGATGCTGACACCGGCTGTGGGTTTGGAGTTTGAATATCGTAAGCCTGAGACTCTACTGTGAAGGGCCTTGCAACTAACAGTGCCTGAGTGGGGGGAAAAAAGAGTATTATTTCATAAGGAAACTGAGAACTACAAAGGTGAAGTCACTCAGCTCCAAGGTCAAAAGTAACTTGAGTGTGGCACCCTTGAGCACTTGGGCAGGATGGTGGAAGAAAGGTCAGGGGGGAAGGGCACTGTGGGGGGCAAGGAAAAGGAAGGAAAGAAAGACTAAAATTCCACTCACTTGGGGCTGGAGCGATAGCACAGTGGGGTAGGGTGTTTGCCTTGCACGCAGCTGACCCGGGTTCGATTCCCAGCATCCCATAGGGTCCCCCGAGCACTGCCAGGAGTCATTCCTGAGTGCAGAGCCAGGAGTAATACCTGAGCATCACCAGGTGTGACCCAAAAAGCAAAAAAAATTAATAATAAAAGACAAAAGAGCCGGAGGAGGCCGTGTTAAGGAAGCATGTGGTATTAGGAAGAGTTTCCACATCAGCAGGAGTATGAGAGGTTACAGGCGTCCTTAGGACAAGGTGAGGCTGAGGAAGCAATTACTTACAGGAAATGGTTCCTAGGGCGCCAAGGAGGAGGGAGTGAGGGGGCAGGGAACGGCCGGCCATGGGGACGAGGCCGATGCTCCTTACCAGGTGCAATTCTGTGAAGGCGCGGCCAACGGGTGCCCAGAGTCTGTGTTGGTGGAGGGATCTCGCGCCCCTTGTCCCCATGGACTCCGCACACCACCCCCCTGCTTCTGAGAGGCTTGAGCCACCTCAGAAGGGAGCTCTGGAATGGACTGGAATCTCACTCCTTCTTTTCCTTGCCTCTTTCCCTTTCCCGGAGGGCTGTGAGGCATTTCCAGCCTGTTTCCACATAGGCTCAGAGAGGGAGAAGGTGGTGGCTGGAACGCCCCCCTGATCACGCTCGGGTGGGATGCAGGCTGGAGGCCGGGGCCGCCGTTGGCACCCCAGGAACTGGATCTGAGGTGCCCCCGTGGCTCGGAGAAACAGAACTCCTTCGGGTGGGTGAGAACAGAAGAGCCAACGGAAGGGAGGTGTCGCGCAGGGGGGTGGCGCAGAGATGAAAAAGGCCCCGTTTCCTTTCCTGCCAACCCCGACCCCACCGCCAGGCCCCACCAGGAACGGTTCAAAGGCATCCTCGGAGGAGAGGTTGCCAGCTCATTGTCAGGGAGAATTAGACTTCACCGTGACCAAACTGGGAGTTTTCAGCCTTCTGGCAAGCCGGGGAGGAGGGAAGGAGCCGTTGCTGGGGAAAATCAGACACGTGGGCTCTCTTCCTGGGCTCAGGTCGCATTGAGCACCCAGTCTGAAAAAAAAAAAAACAAAAAACAAGACCTCCTCCTCGAATTGACATTGCCCACACTCTGGTTCTGGGTAGCAGAAGATCAAACAACGGAGGCCCAGGCAAGACACGTCCCCAAGGGGTGGAAGATGAAGAAACAGAACCGTTCCATTCACGTCCCCCAACCTCACTCTGGGTGGGCTCCAAACAGAGACTCCGGCAGCCCGAGACACAGCCACCGGAGGGGAAAGAGATAAAGAGAAGAAGCATGACCAGCGCTACAGCCCGGAGCACGTTCGTGCCAGAGAACCCAAGCGTTGCTCTGCCTGAACCTCAAGGCCAAGGGTAAGAGGGCAAAGCACACATTGATTTGCTAATCGTCTCTGTGTGTGTGTGTGTGTGTGTGTGTGTGTGTGTACGGGGGTGGGGGCGGTAATCAGAGCCCAGTGGAAAATTCTTTTGTGTCTGGGCCCCACCCCGCTGTGCTCAGGGTCGACTCCTGGCTCTGCACTCAGGGTTCACTCCCACTGGTGGCCTCTGGGGACACTATGGGGTGTTGGGGATTGAACCCGGGTCGGCTGTGTGCAAGGCACATGCTCTACTTGCTGTACTAATTGCTCGGGCCCACACTGGAGATTTCTTGCTGTATTTTCTCCCCCCCACCACCCATGGTCACAACAAGTCTCACAATGAAGACGTTACTGGTGCCCACTCGAGCAAATCGATGAACAACAGAAAGACAGTGCTAAAAAATCTCTAATTTTATCCCCCCAGGCATCTCCTTAGAAAAGGTTTTCTCCAAGATGAGTTTGTTTCTTCTGATCTCTTTCTATCTCTATGGTTTTACCATGCAGGTAATGGATCTGTGTGGATTTTAAAATAAGGGTACGGCAAGCCTGCTTCCTTGAACCTCTCGTTTAAACCCACTATGGAACACTGCCCTTCCTTGCTTCCTGCTCACGGATCTGCATCTTGACCACTGTAGCCCTGCAGCACTGTCGTTCCGTTGCTCATCGATTTGTTTGAGCGGGCACCAGGAACGTCTCCGATGTGAGACTTGTTGTTACTGTTTTGGGCATATCGAATAAGTTACAGGGAGCTTGCCAGGCTCTGCTGTGCGGGTGGGATACTCTCGGTAGCTTGTCGGGCTCTCCGAGAGGGGTGAAGGAACCGAACCCAGGCCGGCCGCGTGCAAGGCAAATGCCCTACCCACTGTGTTATCGCTCCAGTTCCATCTTGACCACAAAGACACATTATGTTTGAGAAACAGGGGCCAGAATTTTAAAAAAAAAATCACACTTCTGCCTGCCCCAGGTCTGGTGTTTCCTCCTGCATCACCTTCCTTCCCTCAAGTCTGTGAGCAATAATATTCTTTGACAATTTACTCAACAGAAAAAAAATTTGTACTCCGCATTACGCCCAGATTCCATCAGGACAGATTCAGCCCTCTCTCTTGTATGTGATTGCTGCTTCTTACAACATACTTAATCTTCTCCTTTGCACCCCAATGTCAGAATAATGATCTTACCCACAATGCCTTGTTGGAATGTTGATTATTTGAGGTCTGGGGTCTATGTCCTCATCGTATTTTTATGTGGCAAATGTCTGCCAGTGTAGTGCCATGCATCACTTTCCCCCAGATGAAGATGATTTGAGTGTTCAAAGTTTAAATGTTTGCTCATTTCATTTTTCTTAAATGAAGTCATGTGACCATAACCAAACGAAACACCGCCTCCTGGTGTCAAGACCTGCAAATTGCAGTATTAGGTTTTCATTTCATTTCATCTTCAAAACTGAATTGAAAACTATAAGAATTCTGTCTGACCTTAGAATCATTTGGTAATATGGTTCTATGGATCACTAAGGGATTCAAAAATGACTGTAGGTTTCCCCAGCTATTTTCTTTTGGCTATTTTCAATTAAATCGCCAATTTACGTACTTTAAATACAAAGCCATTTATCTTACAGATCTTCATAAAGTTGATGTTTTAAAAATCTATTCATAGTCCAGTAAGTTTTCACCGAAGTCCCTGAACGTGTGCTTTACCAAATGAATCTATTGTTGGCAAAATAATGTGTTAGACAATGGATTTCCAAAAGTTTAATCTCTTTGATTAAAACAGCATCATTTCAATGTATCTTCCCAGCACTTATTTAACCCAAAATGTGCATGAATTAGTTCCTTTCTTTGCTAAAGTGTTTTCTGTGCTTTTGAACGCTGATCTTTAAGTACTCTAGATATCATTGATCATAAAGAAAATACTAATGATGAAATTTTTAAAAAAACGTTCTGTGTGGGTTCTGAATTAAGTGTTTCAAGCTGGCAAAACACCGAGAGCTAATTTCTCCTGAATTCATACAAAGGTTCCCAACTGGACCATTTTTTACATGATCCCAGGAAAATGTTATGGCATCATAGCTATCAGAGCTGCCGGACAAGCATAAATGTTTGGCTTGTCCCATTAAAATTCCATTCCTGTTCTCCATATCATTTTCTCCGGTGGGGGGCTGGGAAAAGTGTGTGATGGATGAAATAACAAAACTCTCCTTACCTACTGCCTGCCACTCAGAGGAAGATGCAGCCTATATCTCTATTCAAATATATAATGTAGCTGCGAAGTCGGCTGCTGGGGAAGATAAGAAGTCCTTAAAGTAAAACAATGTGCTTTAAAGATAAGAACTTGCCTTCTGCATTATATCCAGGTCTGAGTTTCACTCGGTGTAGTGGTTGAGTCAGAAATTCATATCAAGAACTCTCTAAAATAAAATAAAAAAAAAAAAAAACGCCCACACCTCTGGTTTCTTCCTTCTTCTAATCTGCTCTCCCAATCCTCTGCAGATGATCACAGGCAGCCTAACCCTGCACATGTTCCTTTCACTTGGAAGTTTGGAAACTCCCAAACACAGACCATGCGCTATTTTAGCTGTTTTAGATTTCTCGGTGCCGCAGTTTTCTGCGCCATGAACGTCACCATAAACGTCAAATAATTCTAATGCGTAAGAAAGAGAACTCACATGATGTGCTGTAGGCTAGTTCACAGAATCTCTTCCACAAGCGCTGGCCGTTATGATTATAATTAATTAGGCTTCTAAATTTGTCTCACATTGTGTGATAAAGAAGTAAGCAGTCAATAATCATTTGCTGGATGGATAAGTCAATAAATGATAGAGAATAAATCATATTTAATTGCTCTGCAATAAAATCAGAGCACCAGCCTTCTACCCCCAAAAAAGTTCAAATTAATGGAGGCTATCTATTTATATAAGTGTTTTTTTTAGGATTGATGTAACTAGTGGCATGGTGAATTCAAACATAAGACAATGGAAGGGACTGGATGAAGGAAAATAAAGATCACATCTCAAAACGTTTTTTAAAAAAACATTTTCAGGGGATCAGAGCAATAATACCATAGGTAGGGCACTTGCCTTGCATGCGGCCAAACCTGGGTTCAATTCCTGACATCCCATATAGTTCCCTGAGCCGTGCCAGGAGAGACCCCTGAACACAGAGCCAGCAGTAAGCCCTGAGCACTGCTGGGTGTGGCTCCCCAAAACCAAACCAACAACAACAAAAAAATATTTTTAGGAGTTCTTGCCATGAAAACCAACTAAATCTCTTGGGGCTGGGGCAATAGCATAGTGGGTAGAGCGTTTGCCTTGCACGTGGCCAAACCAGGTTCGATTCCCAGCATCCCATATGGTCCCCTGAGTACCGCCAGGAGTAATTCCTGAGTGCAGAGCCAGGAGGAACCCCTGTGCATTGCCGGATGTGACCCAAAAAGAAAAAAAAAAACCAACTAAATCTCAACATATAATTAAAAGTTTTTAGCAAAAATACGCGTTTCCCTGGGGCTGGAGAGATAGTACAGTGGGTAAGGCACTTGCATTGCATGTGGTGCATGGGTTTGATCTCTGGTACCTATATGATGCTCCAACCCCCAAATCACTCCATCAGGAGGGATCCCTGACCTTACAGGTCGGGAGTAAGCCCAGGGTACCACTGGATATGGCTTAACATAGAGAAAAAAATCAAAAGCATTCCTTTTTTTTGGCTTTTTGGGTCACACCCGGCAATGCACAGGGGTGACTCCTGGCTCTGCACTCAGGAATTACCCCTGGCGGTGCTCAGGGGACCATATGGGATGCTGGGATTCAAACCCGGGTCGGCCGCGTGCAAGGCAAACGCCCTACCCGCTGTGCTATCACTCCAGCCCCTCAAAAGCATTCTTTTCTGGAGAATCCAAAGCTAACTGGAGCCAGTACTAAATTCCGCTCTCCTCAACTCCTTCAAATTCCTGAGTGTCTCTTTCTGAGTAATAGTCTCACCTTCCAGTAGGAAGGTACCGCCTTGCCGCCGGGATTAGAAGCTACATAACTCAGACCTGTGCCAATAGGGCACTTCATCACTGCTGAGCAGGGGAGTAGGAGGTGAGCGGAGACACTGGCCATCACAGAGGATGCTCGGGCCGGGTGAAGTCTGCCTATTACCCCTGTGAATGGAGCGCTTTTGTTGAAATCCATCCTGCTGGAATGAACAGCCTCTGTTCTGTTTATTGATTACACCCTAAGTATTGAGGTTAAAAAAAAAAAAAGGGTGACTAGAGCTGCCCAGAAAAAGAAAAGGGGGGTGGGTGGGGGGGATCCTCAACTGCCATTGTGTGTCTTTCATTTTGGCAAGGCCCGGAGAATCAGCCAGAGACTCAAGCTGAAGCTCTAAACAAAATGTTCGATCTCCTTACACGGCCCAAGAATAAAATCAAACACAAAGCGCGATGTCTTAAGTGAGTCATACCAAGGCACTTCTCAGGCTCTCTGCGGCTGCCAGCCTCGGCCCTGGCACTCCCTGGACCTTTGCCCGGAGAGCCGCTGGCCAGCCCACTGCCTGCCCTTTCCTGCTTCGAGGTCAGCGTGACTTTGGAAGACACCCTCAGAACCTGGCCCTCTTTCACGCAAAACCTACCCACGGCTTCCCACTGGGCTTGGAATCCGTTCCACGCACCTCAGGGGCCCAGCAGTGCCCATGGATGGGTCCTCACCCTGTTCTACACGAGACCTTCACACTCAGGATGCTCAGGGCTCACTCCTGGCTCTTTAACCCGGGGATCACTCCTGGCGGACTGGGGAGACCCACTATGGGGTACCGGGGAGTCAACCTGGAATGGTCATGTGACCAGTCAGCACCCTACCGCTACTATTTCCCTCTCCCCTCCGCCTGAGTGACCTCTGCATGAGTGACCTCTGCATGAGTGAGTCTTCAAGATGCTGCTACTGGGATACATGCAACCTTCTGCTTCTGGAACCTTCCAGACAGTTCCTGTGCACCTGCCCCCCTTGCCCCGGGGCACTTGCCTGGGGCTCTTCCTCTTAAGAAGTTGCAAATCTCTCCCCTCCTTCACTTCTCCCCCAGAGGCTCACTGACTCCTCACTCCCTTTGTGTTTTCTTCCTAGCAGTTGTCATTATCTGCAAGCATTGAAAACATTTATTTGTTGACACATCTGGTATCTGATTTCAAAGAAGCTTGTGGGCTATAAAAAGATGATCAGTCTCAAGGAGGGGTTTGGGTCAAATGAAGAAACAACTTGTTTACTTTTGTAAGAAGAATATTATATTATAGAATAATATGTATTATATAATTATCTATACTTGTACAATACTATATTCTTATATAATTATAGTTATATGTTATATATAATAAAATAATCACATCACATTATATAATAAGATTATACATAATATATATTATTCTAAGATAATTCGTGGCATATTCAATATGCCAAAAACAGTAACAATAGGTCTCATTCCCCTGACCCTGTAAGAGCCACTAATCATTGGGAAAGATGAGTAAGAAGAGGCTGCTAAAATCTCAGGGTTGGGAGGAATAGAGACGTTACTGGTGCCCCCTCAAGTAAATCAATGAACAATGGGATGACAGTGATACAGTGATATAGTGATATATTATTCTTACAAAAGTATATTGTGTCTACATAATATACATAAAAATTTTGTGTATGTATGTGTGTGTGTAGAACATCTTGCAATTTTAGTGCCTGTCCAAACCATAGATATCTTGCCTTCAATGTAAAAATAAATTCAGAAAAAATTCCACCCAGGATATTTTCTAGACAGAAATTTCCTTGATGGAAATTGTTTTTTATCAAAATTACTAAATATTCAATATGCCAACAATAGTAACAGTAAGTCTCACAAATGGAGACATTACTGGTGCTCAATCAAGCAAATCGTTGAGCAACGAGATGACAGTGATACAGTAATACAGTGATTATTAAATTCTGTAGATATTTGAGTATTGAGAAAAACAAAGAAGTCAACCAAAGAAAAATGTTGAAAGAAACCAAAAGGTTTCATAACCAGTTCTTCTTCATTCATTTCCATACAGAACCAATAATACATGGTCTTTGGCGTCTGAATCTTTAAATCCATCATAACACCCTCAGCATCACCAGTTATAGTGTGTCTCTCTAATCATTAATTGTTTTATTGCCAAGTAACATTCTATTGAATGGACATGCCCTATCTTATTCATATATTTATCAACTGCTAGGTATTTGCATTATTTACATATTTGCTAAACATTTGCTATTTCACCTAATATTGCTGTAAACACATGTCACTGTATCACTGTCATCCTGTTGCTCATCAATTTGCTCGAGCAAGCACCAGTAACGTCTCCACTGTGAGACTTGTTAATGTTTTTGGCATATCGAATATGCTATGGGGAGCTTGCCGGGGTCTCCAGTGCTGGCGGGATACTCTCAGTAGCTTATTGGGCTCTCCAAGAGGGGCAGAGGAATCAAACCTGGGTCAGCCGCGTGCAAGGCAAACTCCCTACCCTCTGTGCTAAACATATATGGGTAAACTTTATAAATTCATAGGTGAGTTTGTTTCAGTTATATTTAATCTAGCTTTGTTGTTTGCCTAAAACTAAAACTGCTAGGTCACAGGAGAACTAGTTAGGTTTCTGAGAAACTGGCAAACTCTTTCCAAAGCAATTTAGATGCCCACCAAGTTAGATATCAATTTAAATTACCCAGCAGCAATGCAAAAGTGTTCAGTTTTCCATATCCTCATCAGTATTGAATATTATCTGTCTTTGTTTCTTAAAATTATAAACCTCCTAAGGGGGACTACTTTTTCATCCCTTTGGGGGTACTGATGTCGAGTAGTTTTTCATGGGCTTATGGGTCATATTTACGTAGTCATTGAAGAAATGTCTGTTTTGATCCTCTGCACATTTTTAAATGGGATTATATTGATTTCTATTAGCTTTTAAAGTTTTTTTTTTAATGTAACAAGATATACAGTATTTGAAAATATTTCTCTCATGCTGCAGAGAGTGACTTTTCCCACTTTGGGATGGTACTCTGTAAAGTATAAATATTAAAATGTATTAAATATAAAGTATAAATAATATACACAATAAATTATATAAACAATACATTATCAATAATAAATTATAAATATATTAAAATATATTCACATTGAAGTAATTTTTTTTTTTTTGCTTTTTGGGTTACACCCGGTGATGCACAGGGGTTACTTCTGGCTCTGCACTCAGGAATTACCCCTGGCAGTGCTCCAGAGACCATATGGGATGCTTGGAATAGAACCAGGTCGGCCGCATGCATGCAAAACAAATGCCCTACCCGCTGTGCTATCATTCCAGTCCCCTAACGTAAAAATTTTAATTGGATAAAAGTATCTCATCTAATTTTAAATTAGATAAAACAGGGGCTGGAGCAATAGCACAGCAGGTAGGGCGTTTGCCTTGCACACGGCCGACCCGGGTTCGATTCCCAGCATCCCATATGGTCCCCTGAGCACCGCCAGGAGTAATTCCTGAGTGCAGAGCCAGGAGTAACCCCTGTGCATCGCCAGGTGTGACCCAAAAAGCAAAAAAAAAAAAAATTAGATAAAACATATAATCATAATGTCTAATCTAATGCTAATGTTGACTGTCCCTCCTAAAAACTACCCTCATAATCTCACTAACCCCTCTGAAAAAACTGCCCAAACTAGGGTCAGAAAGATATACTCCTATTTTATTCCAGGATTTTTATGTGTTAGCTCTTGTATCTATATCCGTGGTGAATTTTTAGCTAACATTTGCAGAGAGCGGTCAGAGAGATAGTTGAGGCATTTGCCTTGCACGTGGCAGACCCAGGTTCCATCTCTGGCATCGTATATGGTCCCTGAGCGTCACCAGAAGTGACCCCTGAGCACAAAGCACAGGAGTAAGCTCTGCAGGCTGTGGCCCAAACTTGGCCCCGACCCCAAAAATACGTGCACAAAATGTGAGATCAGGATCCATCTTGATTTTGATTTGTAACATATTTAGTAATACAGTGCACAGGAATTGCCAATCAGGTGAGGAAAACGGGGAGGTTAAGGGCTCCTGACCCAAGAAGCAGTGTAAAGAGAGATATCTTTTACTTAGTTGGCAAACCAAAACAAGAAGACTTGTTCAGCTTAAATGTCTTGTTTAGAATCTGTTAAATTTGACATGGGCTAGAAGAAACATGAAAGTCTTGAACCTGGGATAAATCCCAAGGGGTAAAGTACATGCCTTGCGTAGAGGTGCTCTGGTTCCTCATTCCCACAGTATGTGCCCTCTGGGTTTCATCACTACAGCAAGAAGAGGAGGGCATGGAACTGAGGGGTCTCTAGAGCTGAGGGTATGAACGTGTGGCTCACCAACTTGTGCATAGGGCTTATCATCCCAGAACTAGCTGAGTCACACAGAGGCTTGGTTTTGATACGGAAAAGATTCACGGCAGAGCCTGGCAAGCTCCCCGTGGCGCATTCGATATGCCAAATACAGTAACAATTACAGGTCTCATTCCCCTGGCCCTGAAAAGAGCCTCCAATCATTGGGAAAAACGAGTAAGGAGAGGCTGCTAAAATCTCAGGACCGGGACGAATGGAGACGTTACTGGTGCCCGCTCGAGTAAATCGATGAACAATGGGATGACAGTGATGTGGTTTTCTACTTGTACTAGCACTATTTGTTGCATATGTGTTTCCTCACAAAACTGTCTTACTATCATTATAGAAAATTAACCACCGACATCAGCCTGGTGTGTGTGTGTCTGTGTGTGTGTGTGTGTGTGTGTGTGTGTGTACAGTGAAGACCCAACAGTGCTCAAGGCTTAATCCGGATCAGTGCTCAGTGATCATTTCTAAAGGGTCTTGTGGGACCATACCTGGTGCTGGGCACTGAACCACTGTTGGGGACTGCTCAGGACCCTGAACAAAAGAGGGCCCCGCAACCTTTACTCTGGACAAACCGGAAAATTCCATTACCAGCGTTTGCAAAACCTGAGGCACAGGTGCCCTTGTGACAAAGGAAATAGCTAACCTCTAGAAGTAAAAGTAGCCCAGGGCAGTTAACCACGAGACCCCAAGGGCCCGCAGAGTAGAATACCTTCCTTTATACTAAAAGCCATACTTTAGATTACAAAACCTTGTACATTCCGCCTAACAGATGTTCCTGCCAGATAAACCCTTGTCTTCCCCTCCCCACTATTTCTCAACCGACTCTTAGAGAATATTGTAGCCCACCAAAGAACGCCCCGAACTTTTCATTCTTTGGTCTGAGAAGACACTTCCCTGATGATTGACAACTCATGTACCAACCCCCTGCTAAGAAAAGTATAAAACCAGCATGACTGATAATAAAGACGCTCTTGATCAGCATGTGTTGTCTTGAGCCTCTTTCTTTCTAACCTCACCAGTTTTATTTTCAGGTCGGGACCGCTCACAGAACCCACCCAATTAGAAGCGCTTTCCACTGTTGTCTCTCCGCGGGCCGGAGAGATTTCGGGGGAAACGCGCAAACCACAGTCTGTCACTTGTCAGCAAGGTAAGTGTCTCCATCTCTGTACAATCTCTTGAGCCCCCAACATCATTATTTCTAAAATTTCAATTCTATGGTTTACCCATCTTTATGACAATACTCCACTATTTTGCACATTACAGCATTGTCATACATTTTAAAATCAGGAAGTGTGAGTTCATGAACTTTGTTCTTCTGAAAAAAAAATTTGTTGACTATTCTAGATCACTTGCACTTCCACACACATTTTTGGATCAGTCTATCAATTTCTGAAAAGAAGCCAGTGAAGGTTTTGATAGGGATTTTGATGATTTTATGTACCAGCCTGAGAAATACTGTCTTCTCAACATTGTCTTCTTAGCCAACACCACTCTGGGTATTTCTAGTTATTTCAATCATCTTCAACTTTTATAGCTCTATAGTTTTTGGTGCACGTATCTGAAACTCCATGTGGTACATTTGTCCTTAATTATTTTCTTCTCCTCCCTACTACAATGAAAGGAACTCTTTTGTTAATTTCACTTTCACAGACATACCCCAAAATTTAATGCACTGAACCTAAATGATTTAGTAAATTGTCTTGCAAGAAATTATGGCACATAGATGGTTTTTTGTGCAAATTTGTATAATATACTAAGGATGATTTTCATATTTAACTTCTACCATTGTACTCCTGTTCCAGCTCGAGAAAATTAGGCAATAACAACCGAGGAAGTTAAATTAGGAACATTTTTTTTTTTCTCACAGGCAGCAAAACACCAAATGTTTAAAGATGAGGCTAAAAATGATAAGGTTTGATCTCTCCTCCCTCTTCCTTAGGTGGCATCTTTCTGTAGAAGCAGAGACTTATATTAGATCCTCAGATGCATCATTTTCCTGACAGGATTTCTGAATTTGAGCAGGAGGTGTTTGAAACTGGAGTCCATCCTATCGGAAATGTGCAAATAAATGTCAGCTTCAAAGACTAAAGCGGGCCAGGCCCTATAGCTCAACACAATTTGAGGCGATACAATGTATTCTTATTTATCCTGTGTTCAATGATGCCGTCCATTTGAACAGGTGGGTGGAACGATATTGTTGCCCTGGAGATGTATTTTATATCGTGTACTGATTGGAATACGGTGCCCTGATACCCATAAAAGGTCAGAGCGACGGACTCTACATTTTTTTAACTGATCCTTTTTGCCTTAATACTTTTTAAACATTCACAGGAAAATAGAGGTGCAGGGGGCGGAGCGATAGCACAGCGGGTAGGGCGTTTGCCTTGCACGCGGCCGACCCGGGTTCGATCCCCGGCATCCCATATGGTCCCCCAAGCACTGCCAGGAGTAATTCCTGAGTGCAAAGCCAGGAGTAACCCCTGAGCATCGCTGGGTGTGACCCAAAAAGCAAAAAAAAAAAAAAAAAATAGAGGTGCAAACCAGGTTCCTGGCTGTGGCCTGCCCTTTCTGGTCAATGCTTAAAGCACCTTGATTTAATTTTTTTTTTTTTTACTTTTTTAAAACCTTACATTACAAAAGGAGAGCCAGGGAGTCTGGGGAGACACAGCTGTGCTATTTCTTGAAACAGCTGGTTCCGACGTCGCCAAAACTCTCCTTTCCAAAGGCGGGACGAGTCCCGGGGAAGTAGACTCCGTATTGATTCTGCGCGTTGACAGCTGAAGTGTTCCCTAGCCCCGCCCCTTCGGCCAGGCCGTTTGAAAACTCTCTGGGGAGGATGAAGGCTGCATGGCCGAGAAGTTCCATTCATTTGGGAAGAGTGGGTGGGGCTGCACCATTCATGATGCTCTGGGACTCCAGCGAGGCATCCGTTCCTTGCCCCATCCGGAATCATTTCCCGGGCCCTCCACCGTATTCTTCAGAGAGCAAAGACTAAACTAGCCCTGCGGTGGGGAGGCCTCTGACAGAAACGTAAGTGAGGAAAATGGAGCGGGGAAACCGGCAGATATGTTCTAACCTGCCACAAATAATGATTTTTAAAAAGCCCCAGAAGAATGCGCTTTGCTACTTTACATAATGCTATAATGCATTAACTCATGTAATATGACTGGTGAAAGTTTATTTATTCATTTATTTCTGCCGCAGGCAAGTAGTGGATAAATGCTTACAATAGCAGGTTAGCAGGTGTTTTGGCTACAGCCATTAGTGCGTTCTTGATATACAGAAACCGTTCGACTGCTTGTCTAATCCTAACCCAGGTGGAAACTGCCGATGCCTCCGTGATTTGTAAGGGGCGGTGGTGGGGAAACAAAAATTGAATAATGCCCCTATTGGATCAATCCTGAATTTGGTACATTTGTGCTTGGATAATTAGTCCACCCTAGATCATGCTGTATGCGGAGTCTACAGAATCCACACATCAAGAAAATCTTGATTATTTGTTTCACAATGCACTCACCTCCTCCTTATTTACATATTGACTGAGAGGGTGGGTGGGTGGGTGGGTGGGTGGGGGAATAGTTGGGGACAATGCTGAATCCCCACACGGGCTGCACCCCCCGTGCTAATAAATTTTAGATGCTTGTTCAGCAGTTTACTTTTATTATTTTCGTGTAATATACCTTCAGGGCACTGAGTGCATCTCCACAGTCCTCTCTCTCCGAGATATGTCTTCCTGTGGGCTTGGCAGCTCAGTGAACTAAACTGATGTAAATGAGGCTTGAAATGTTAAACACAACTCCTAATATCAAAGGTTTTCATATCAAATCACTCCGTTCCCGGAGAATCCTAGGGAGATTAAGGATGCACGCGGTGTCGGAAACGTCTACCCGTTCCACGAAGTAACCCAGCAGTAGATGGATAATTACCAGCTCACACTAGGAATACAAAGCAAAAACCCACTCCGTGTACCCTGTCCAGGTAAACAGACTGGGGAGTTTTTTTTTTTTTTTCTGGGAATTAGCCCCCTATAAAACTTACTGAAGAGAGAACCAAAAAAAAAAAATAATAATAAGCACAGACATCTGTCTGATAGGAGCTTTTACGATGAGGCCTTGAGGTAGTATTTTCCTCAAAACTCTGGCGGCAATGATTTTCTAAGCTCAGCTGAGAAGCAAAATGGGTACATTGGGGCTTTCCCACTAGCCTCTGTCTGTAGGATAACATGGCTTCAGGTAGTTTAGGTTTACTGGGTTACTCCCGTCACAGTGCTCCCATTCCTCTGTGTTTATTTATAGCTTCTTTCTTAGTGTTCTGTTGACTTGTAAATTATGTTTTTCTCTTCTCCTTGAGTCCTTTGCATAGTTTATTCAGAGCAAGTCCTTTTTGTATGGACACAGGAAGACTTAACAAATGTTATGCTTTTGTAACCTGGGAGTCATTTGACTCTACATGATATTTTCCTCCAGGGCATCTGTTCTCTTGACCTAAGCCTCAGCTGCCCTTACTTCCTAGCACCCCCAAAGCAGGGTCCCGACATGGGACGAGAAGGACCCAGGGCAAGCGGTGAGTTGTGTGCTACCCTGGCATCGAGATGGGCCTGGCCAAAGTGCCTAATGCTTAAATATAAGTTAAGAGCTTGGTCATGGACAAATGTTGTCATGATCCAAACAGTGATAACTAGATTTGGACCCTGCTAGGGTGAGGAGTGATTAATCTGGCCTGAGTGCTCTGGTCTGAGCCTGTGGCAAGATGTTGCCAGGAGAGCTGCCTCGCAAGCCTCAATGTATCCCTTGCTATGTCCATACAAAAATAACTCGTATTAAGATGTTAATAAGTTCCTGGACTAAGGAAAAGAAAAAAAACCTTAAGAGTGAGGAAGGGCTTTGGAATGCCCTGCCCTCAGGAAGGGCTTTCTTATGTTAATTTTGCTACCTGGCTGGGTGTAGCCTAGAAGGCAAGGTGGGAGAGAGAAGGAGGAGACAGAGAAGCCAGAGAGAGGCAGCAGTTGATCCAGAGAGAGGATGGAGCTGGGAGTGCGGGAGATGAGAAAGATGGAAGATTGAATAAATGGTAACTAATCAGCAACTAGCTTGGTCCTCGTTCTTCCTTCGCCTGTCCTTGACCGCCGACCGTCGTGATCCAGTCCACACGCTGCGGTTCCAGAGCACCGAACTCGGGTGGTGAGACAGAGCCGCCCGGAGAGCGCGCGAGTGCACTCGCCCCTTGGCGAGCCTTAGGTTTTTACATCCGTCAACCTCAAAACCGGAGGAAAAGAAGTGTTTCCTAACCCGCAATGCTAAACCTGATCTTCAGGGTATGTGTCCACTGCTGTTTGGTGTGCAGTGTGGGAGAATTCTGGGCATGGGGGTGGGGAGTGGCGAGCCCTCCTGTCTTCCATGCAGGGACATGATATCAAGATCTCCTCAACCAACACATTACGGCTTCCCAGTTGGGGAGGGCTAGACTGGAATAACGCACCTGAATTTCATGAACCGGTGGGGGGGGGGGGGGAGGCACGACATGGGAGACAGCAGAGATAGCAGGAAGCCACGGAAAAGAGATGGCTAGCAGCTAGAGAAGCAAAGGACAACAGTGGAGACTCAAGTGGAAAGTTCTCGGCGAACACTAGGCAATTGGCAATTGTGATAGCTTGGTTAGCACCACCAGGGAGTGCGGTGGGATGTGGACCGCACTCAGATGCTACTGGCATCTGGTGGATGGAAGTCAGTGATGAATCTCCATCTCCAACACGCCCTGGGGCAGCCTCCATGATGATTTTTAAGCCTCCCCCACCCCCCGCCCCGCCCATAACTGACAGGATCACGTCAGGGATGCAGAGAGAGCAGAGATGGAGATGGACTCATTGAAATCATTGCCATCAACTCCTCACTCGCCCGTGTCCATGGAAGGCTGGTCAGAGAACACAAATAAAGATGCCTGGGCCGGAGTTAATCAGATACACACCCAAAGGCTCTCGAGGTTCCCTTAGAGTGCAGGCGAGATCAACCAATCAATTGTATCTGGTTTTAATCTATCACAGGGGGGCAATCACTCCCCCGGGGGAAGAGGCTCTTAGGGAGGTGATGTGTCTGAGGAGTACAGCCAGGGACATGCTAATTCATTGGTGTTATAACCTCATCTCCACAAGCACCATTATTTAGTTGAGGCTTATAAAGGGCTGTATGGATAGAAAATGCTATGTAAATGCTAAGTATTGTTATTATTGTTATCATCCGAGGAACTGCTTCTGTGACTGATGTTAGGGTACAGAAATACACACACACACACACACACACACACACACACACACACACACACACACACACCACTTCTTACCCGTGTGTCGTTTGTAGGAGAGGTTACAATAATGAGTAATTCACATTGTGGCATCTCCTTTGCACTCGGAGTTAAAACAAATTAAATAAAGCTTAATTAGAGAGTGTTTTATGCACTCCAAAAATGCAGCTGATTGATATTCTGAGTAAATACAGGTTGCTGGAGAAAGAATACTGAAAAGGCTCCAGAATTATAAAATCAAGACTGAATTTTCATGATGTTAAACATATGGATGAAATAGATAAAAAAATCCCCGTACATACTTTAATTTTTCCCCCAAATGTCTCCAATTTCATGTGACATGTAAAACAATAAAATTTAACATTTCTCCTTTTAATGTTTACTACCCTACCATTTTTCTGTTATTTAAATGTCTTTAGTTGAACCGGGCAATTTCTTAATACACTGGGAAAAAAAAAATAAGGAGACCATGTAAAAATTAAATAATAACTCTCTTTTAATATGACCTGGTAAAATATGAACTCTAGAAAGACAGCTTGTATGTAACTGCTGGCATATTTATACACTATCTTAGATTTAACACTGTCATGTGAGTTACTTTCTAAAATGACAAGCTTGTCTTAGGACTCAGGTTCAGGTGAAAACTGTCAAACTGCCAATGGATGCAGTAATCACATTTTGACTGCCCACGGCAGTATGGAAGATACCAGTAAATATGGCACCAGAAATGATTCGATTATGAAGAGAACAAGGGCAGACATAGCCGGGATGTGCACGTGTCGACCATGTTATTCTATTAGCTTCTTGCACATTCCAAGAAATATACAGGAAAAACAGGTTGATCCATTTAATTAATCCCTGCTATTTTTGTCTACATCAAGTCAAACTCTCTTTGACCTGCTCTCTCGTGGTTACTTAGGATGACAGCTTCGCTGCTAGAAACATGGATAGTTCAATGAGGGATTTCGTTTTGCTTTTTGATTTGTTTTCCCGGTTTGTTTTTATGCCACATCCAGCTGTGCTCAGGACCAACTCCTGGCTCTGTGCTAAGGGATCATTCCTGAGGAGTGCTGGGGATTGAACTCGGGTCAGCCACGTGCGAGAGACCTGTCTTAGCAGCTCTACTATCTCTCTGTCTTGAGTTCTCAATCCCTTTTTTTTTTTTTCTTCACTAGCCTTTCCTCTGGTTTAGCGGCTTTCGTCCCTTCATGTTCCTACAGCTGGATCCCTCACTCACCACACTGTCACTTTATATCGTGGCACTGTAGCACTGTCATCCCCTCCCGTTGTTCATTGATTTGCTCGAGCGGGCACCAGTAACATCTCCAATGTGAAACTTGTTGTGACTGTTTTTGGCATATAGAATATGCCACGGGTAGCTTGCCAGGCTCTGCCGTGCAGGCGGGATACTCTCAGTAGGTTGCTGGGCTCTCCGAGAGGGATGGAGGAATCGAACCTGAGTTGGCCTCGTGCAAGGCAAACGCCCTACCCGCTGGGCTATTGCTCGAGCCCCTGCTATCATTCCAGTCCACTTTGTATCATGGAGGTTGTCAAATCTAAAATCACAACCCCTCTTGAAATTTCCTCAAAAAAAAAAAAAGAGTCCGATTCTGCTCGATTCTCCTCCTTCATTCCTGCAGTTATCAAAGGCTGCTGTTCCTTCTCCTTTCACATACTCTGTTAGTTCTCTCTTCCACTAGATCATAAAGCCCAGGAGCTGCAGGGATTTCTGGATTCTGAGAAATGGCATCTAGAACCTTCCCCCGAAGAGGATGCAATGTGAATAAAACAGTTGCAGAATAAAGTACCCTGCCGCTTCAAAGGAAAAAAAAATATAAGCGAGAGTGTGTCCTGGAGAGGATCTATAATGAGTCAGATATGCTGACTCCCTCTTTTACAATGAATAATTGGAGGGGACAGTGATATTCTTTGTTTATGATGCAGCATATATGCATATTAACTGCTAAGGTCTATCCTTGTAATGCCAGTATTGTAAAAGGTTCACCCACGAAATCAAAATTAAAATGTGCAGCTCAAAGGTTGATCACAAAATAAACACTCAAGTAATTACCTCCCAGTGAAGCAAGTGAGCACTGGCCAAGAGCCCCTCACTGCCTTGCCTCCCTGTCCGGGTTCAAAGGCAATCACGCTTAAGACATTGTTGGTAAGCATTCCATTCTTTGGACGCACAGCTTTCCCACTCAGCAGATGCGATTATTTTGCTCGTTAAACCACTTTTAAGCACTAAAATGACAATTTTTTTTCTTAATGAGATCCATCTTGTTGTAGTACTCTTGTGCATTTATTTATTTCTATTGCTGGACTGTGTCACCCTGGGTGAAAGTGTCGCGGTTGATCTGCTGCGTGACTACCTGACACCCAAGTTGCTTCTAGCTGGCAACTCTTATCAGTCATGAACTTTCTTGCACACGGTCTTAACTTGCATTTGCACACATTTCAATGGAGCGTTTTAGATGGGAGCCGTTAGATTGGACCATATAAAATCGCCATTTGTAATGCAAATACCGGCAATTTCATATGGCTCAAGCTAATATCTAAGAGGGACATTTTTAAATTTTCCACTTTAATGAACCAGTGAGTTTAACCTCCTTCAAAGAGTAGAAGAGTTCCAGGAGCTTCAAAGTTTGTCGATATTTGGTGTCTACATCATGATGTTTGTCTTCTTAGCCATTCCGCTCTGCCTATAGTAACAGCTTAGCCCTGACAATTAATGAGGCCGAACATAACCCACTTCAGGGCATCAAAGGGTTTTTTTTTATATTTCTTTAAGAAGTGAGCAAATGCTTATGCATTTTTTGTTGGTTTGGGGGCTTTTGGGGAAGGGGCATAACTGAAGGTGCTTAGGGGCTACTGCCAGTGTTGCATTCTGGGTCATTCCTAGCAGTCACGGGAATTACGTGTTCCCAGGAATCTAACTGAGCTTCCTTAACACAAAGCTCCTTCACTTGGATGGGACATAATGTAGAAGGCATTCAATCTTAATACACAAAATATAAACACAGAAGGCTTAACTTCTAACAACATCTTAGTAATCTATTATACAAGGACTTAATGGCTCCATGGTGAGATACAACAATCTTCACTAACTTTCTTCTAAGGAAACATTATTTGATCATTACATCAGCAAATTATTGATAACAAGCAATAAAAATAAATTATCGAGGGGCTAGAGTGATAGTGCAGTGGGTAGGACATTGGCCTCTCACATGACCAACCAAAGTTTGATCCTGGGCATCCCCTATGTCCCCACCCCACCCACCAAGCACTGCCAAGCACAATTCCTGAGGGCGGAGATGGGAGTAAACCCTGAGCATCGCTGTGACCCAAAAAGCAAAAAATATAAAAAATTAAAAATTAAACAAAATAAATTATTGAGTATCTGCTGTAGGGGCTGTCTTAAGGGGTGGTTGGGAAAGTTGGAGACAATGATGGAGGGAAGGTATGATGGTGGTGGGATCAGCATTGGGATACTTCATCATCATCATCATCATCATCATCATCACCATCATCCCATTGATTGTCAAATTTCTTGAGCGGTCTCAGTAACATCTCCATTTGTCCTAACCCTGAGATTTTAGCAGCCTCTCTCTACTCATCCTTCCCAATGATGCTGCATTGGAGGCTCTCTCAGGGTCACGGGAATGAGACCATCACTGTTACTGGTTCTGGCATGTGAATATGCCACGGGGAGCTTGCCAGGCTCTCCCACGGGGGCAGGAAACTCTCGGTAGCTTGCCAAGTTCTCCCAGAGGGAGAATACTGAATACTGAATATCTGTAACAAATCATCATGGGCAACTCTTTAAACCACAGTGTTTACATTAAGTCTAAGGGGAAATTTAAAAAAATCAGTTAATTAAAAAAAAAGGCTCATGTGCCAAACCTATCTCCCCAATTAGGTATCCATTTTATTTTGTTTAATTGTGTTTTTCTCTTTTCCTAATTGAACTGTAGGAGCTTGCATATATTTTACATAGCCCTTTGTATAAAATAGGTATTGAACATAATATTCTCCTTCTTGTGGCTTCATTTCAGACTCTCTTAATCCTGGGCCCTGACACACCTGTGGTGGCTCCGGGGCCCGGGAGTGAAGCTCCGAGGCATCATCCATTCCCTGCCGGCCTGAGACCCGGCTTCAACCTCTGGCATGATGGTAATAAACAAAAGCCAAACATACTAATGTTCCAAACTAAAACAGTCTAAGTGCTGGGCGATAGGACAGGGAGGGCATTTGCCTTGCACGCAGCTGACCTGGATTGGATCCCTGGCATCCCACATGGTCCCCTAGGGCACTGCCAGGAGTCATTTCTGAGTGCAGAGTCAAGAGGAACCCCTGAGCGTTGCTGGGTGTGACCCCCCTACCAAAAGCCAAATTAAATAAGTAAATGAACTTAAAAAAAAAACTTAGAAAATTTAAAAAAAATTAAAAAGTCTAATCACCAACATGTTTCTTTGTATTTCTGCCTAGGATAGCTCTTTACACATGCTTTTCAATGTCAAATTTTATATTACTAGAAAGGTAAAATTTGGAATTATATTTCTGTTACATACATCTCAGAGAGCCTGGCAAGCTACTGAGAGTATCCTGCCCACACGGCAAGCTACGTGTGGTGTATTCGATACGCCAAACACAGTAACAATAGGTCTCATTCCCCTGACCCTGAAAGAGCCTCTAATCTTTGGGAAAGATGAGTAAGGAGAGGCTTCAAAAATTTTAGGGTTGAGTGTAATAGAGATGTTACTGGTGCCTGCTGAATAAATCGACTAACAACGGGATGACAGTGAAACAGTGATTTCTGTTCTATGACTTAAGATATAGTTCACCTGGAAGTACATTTTGTGTGACAGGATGTGGGATCCTTCCCTCAACCCCATGTGGATTTTCAGTAGAAATTCAGCAATCTTTATTTGTTGAAAAGCCTGGATTCCTCTCACTCTGCAGGACCAACTTGTTATAAATCAACAAGAATCCTTGTCATAAATCAAGAATCATTTACTTTTATGTTTAGTTGGGGGAGGGCTTCTTCCTTATCTCCCTACATCTCTGACCTATTAATTATAATGTTTACTGTTGGATACAGAGCAAGGCAGGAGCGACTCCATCATGCCTGGTTCCTGCTTCACGGTTTGTTTTACTTAAACCTTTTTGTTTTGCTTAAAACCCCACTTTCCTCACCCCCCATCTGTGAGGGAAGCACAACTGCGCTGAAAACTCTGAAAACAACTGGCCTTGGCAAATAGTCTCCTAACCGCTATTCACCATCTATAGAAGCCACCCAGACACAAGCAGGGTGGGTACCTGCCAGAATGTTCTGAAAACATGTCTAGATCACCTCTCTGTAACTGCTTGTTGGTACTATTTGAAAGTATGTTTTCTTCTGAATCATGAAACTTGCGATTTTTGCTTATGTTTTTGTTAAAATTCATCAGTGCAGGCTATGATGGAAGCAGTGACTATAAATTTTGTGGTTTTTCCCTTGTTCGGGGTCTTGCTTGGACCTGCATGCCTAGAAGCTTGACTCTAGGAAACTGGCTTAATAAACTCCGCTTGTGTGTAACATTACCAGCTGAACTCTTTGTGTGGGTTCAGAGAGGGGGAAATTATCAACAGTGGACCCTAACATTACCTGAACACACATCAAAATTTCCTTAAAGTAGAATTCTGAGACTTCTCTCAAATTGCATTGGTCTTAAAGTACCTATTTCTAATACACAATCTTAAAGAAAATATTTCTCTTTTCTATTTCTATAATATACCAGTTGAACATTAATTATGTTCCCTCACACTTAAATAATTTAACTTAAGTGATCTTCTGTACCGTGGTGTTGTAAAGAGAGTTCTGAGTTTGATGTTTTCTTCCTTGAGATTCTTTGTCCTTTAACATGACTATTTCAAATGTATTGGTCTCCCTGCCGTTGCTTTTCAGGAAGTCTGTATCATTTGCTTAGCCATGAAACATTCCTTTATATATTCTACTTGAAGTTCAAAAGAAATTCTAATCTGAGGATTGATGTCTTTCATCAATTTTGGAAAGTCCCTAATCATTAACTTTTTAAACACTGCTTTTTTCTTTCTTTCTTGTTTTCTGATTGGAATTCAAACTTCCCACATGCCAGACTTTCTGATGATGTTCTCTAAGTCTTCTATAGTTTTGTTCCTAAATATTTTGCCTCTTTAAAGTTTATTCTAGCTACACGTCTATCTTACACTTCATTAAGTCTCTCTTGTGGCTACAGTGAAGATGAAGTTAGTCACCACGTATCTAATTTTGGTCATTGCTCTAGGAAAAAGACCCCAAAACCTCTTATTTTTGTGTTTGTTTGTTTGTTTGTTTAGGGCAATACCATGCAGTGCTTAGGGCTCACTCTTGGCTATAAGCTCAGGGATCGCACATGGCAGTGCCCAGCAAGCAAATGCCTATGCATACCACTCTCTTTTTTATTAAGTTTTTTATAGCGATTTGTATTTTCAGTTATTTCCTTAATCACACGAAAAATCTCTATTTCAAAACTTAGACATCTTATGACTCAGTGAATCTATTTTTATTATGTTTTTTGGTTGTTGGTTTTTATTGATATTTTAAGTTATTCGTCCTGACTTATTTGCACTCCATCTTTTATCTTTGCGTGCAAATTTTCCAAAATGTGTTTTTTTTTCTTTTCAAATGCTGCCCATTAAAGATGGAGAGATAACATGAGGACCAGGACGATATTAATTATCTTTTGATACTAAATGAATGCTTGCTTTTATAAACTGCCTGCCTGGCAGTACAGTTAATCTAGAATCCTTTGATCCAATTTCGGATTTAGTTTAATTTGAAGTTGTTTGTGAGAATAATTTTAAAGTAGAATGTAAAAAACAAACAAAAAAATCATTTGGATTTACGGATGACCCTGATTGACAAAACAATTCGGGAAAATCACAACAAAAAGAGGTATCATACTCACCCAACACCACCCAACCACCAACACCACTTCAAATCATACTACGAAGAGCTAGTAACTGAATGCTATTGGAATAAAAACAGACCCGAGGATCAATGGAGCAGAAATGAGAGCCCAGAAATAAATCCACTCATACAGGGATGACGAGTTTACAAAAGGGAAGCAAGGACATACCACAGAGCCAGGAAAGTCTTTTCAATATGGAGGACAGGAGCAAATCAGACTGTCGGGCATAACAAAGTAGCATCAGAGATGCAAGCTCACTGGATAGACACAATGCAGAATGGATTGCTGACTTGAAATAGGACCTAGAAAGCATGAACTATAGAGGAGAAAACAGGCAACGTGTTCTCTGGCATTGGCTTCAGAGATATCTTTGGTATATGTGCTGCAGAAGTCAGCATGAAGAGATATCTTTGGGGGGACCATTCACAAGGGGAGATAGACCAAAAGTGGACCAATGCAACTGGATCCAAGTACAACACTTTAGAAAAACAAATACAGAGACCATCAAAATGAAAAGGCAGCCTGCTGAATGGCAGAGAAATATCTCACCGAGAATCCTATGCTCGTCAAAGGGTTGGTCATCAAAATTACAAAGATCTCACACAATGTTCAATTAAAAAGAACCACCAACCTAGTCAGCACTGGCTCAGAGCAAACATAGGGTGAGACGGGTTAAGGACATGAGAAGATGTTTGTTTCTCATTGGAAGGGCAAACCGGTTCAAAGTGATGAGATGTCACCTCACCCTCGGGTGAGTGTTGCTCCAAAGACAATCAACACGTACTGGGGAGTCTGTGGAATGGAGGAAATCCCTGGGGCTGTCAGAGGCATGAAGATTCCTCAAAATATTAAAAATAGAAACTTCGGGGCCAGAGCAATACTACAGGGCATTTGCCTTGCATTTGGCCAACCCAGGTTCGATCTCCAGCATCCCATAGGGTCCTCCAGCACTACCAGGAGTAATTCCTGAGGCAGATCCAGGAGGAGTAACCCCTGACCATCACCAGGTGTGACCCAAAAAGCCAAAAAATATTTAGAAACTCCAATAGAATCCACCTTGCCAGTTCAGACCCAGAAATATGAATTTAAATAAATATAGGCACATCTGAATCATTGCAATTTTACTTAGAAATGGGTGTCCATCAACAGAAATAATCTTTGGATCTAGTAATGGTATTTTTGAAAAAGATCAATATAACTTTGGAACGGAGAGTTTAAAGAGGTTCAGGGGCTTATCTTGCACTGTCTCTGAATACCTCTATATGTGCCTCCCCCTCCGCCCCAAAAAAAACACTTTATAACATCACTGTTATTTAACATGTGTTAGATAAATGAAATACTTCTGAGCATCCATTGAACTATTTCCAGAAGAGTTAACATCATTAAACTATACTCTTAAGATAGGATGGTGGGTTTTGCTAGGTATTCCCCCAGTATCCCCCAAGTCCTGCCCACAGTAAAACATTTTTAAGTACTAAAAATACTAAAAAAAAAAAAAAACTAACTTCATAGCACAAAACTTTTTCTCTTACAGGAAAATGTCAAAGTTTCCATGTTTAGTCATTTAGCTCAATATTTAGAAGTTGTAAAGAAAACGTCATAAAATTAAAAATCATAAAATTCTACTGATCATAAAATTTACTTTTTATTATTAAAATATCAGATTATGAGAAGGAAATTTCAAATACAACTAAAGCTTATACACAGCTATTATTGACATAATGTTTATCAGCTCAGATGGTCCACTCATTAAGAATATTAATAATAATGCATACATGCATGTATATTTAAGTATAAGTTATTTTATTTATATATCACATGTATGTTTATGTATGATTTCATAAGAATTTTGTCTAAATGACTTACAAATGAACCTTGGGTGACACTGAAGACAGAAATAGAGTACTCCTTATATAAGCTAGAATTTAAATTGATTTCCTTTCTTTTTTGGGTGGCTTACATAAATAATATAACCAAAAAATTTGGGGGCACACCCGGAGACGCTCACAGGTTATTCCTGATTCATTCAAGAATTACTCCTCGTAGTGCTCAGAGGACCATATGGGATGCTGGGGATCGAACCCTGGTCGGCCTCATGCAAGCAAATGCCCCATCTGCTGTACTATCGCTCTGGTCCAAACTGATTTCCTTTTCATTTTTAGCAACCCTCTTGACTGAGTATAATCTAAATTTTTTCAATGACTTATGATGTCACCTTTAATGTATCAGTTTTATGGACAAATGTTTTATAAAGGATGAGATCGTAAATATGTTAATTTTTGCAGGACTTCTGTCCTCTATTGCAGTTACTTGAATCTAGGTTTTGCTTGCTTGTTTTGGGGTCAGACCCAGTGGTGCTCAGGACTTCCTCCTGCTTGCACTCAGGGATCACTCCTGGCGGGCTCAGGGTGTGGCATGGAGTGCCAGGATTGAACCCAGTTGGCTGTGTGCAAGGCAAAAGCCTGACCCCCTGTATGATTGCTTCAGCCCTCCAGTTCCAGTTTTGAGGCACAAATGTGACCATAAATGCCGAGTATATAAATGAGCACTGAGTGTCACACTAAAATTTTATTTACACAAGCCAGAGGTTGGCTAGATTTGCCCCATGGGGCATAATTTGCAATCCTTGAAAAGAAACCTAAAAATCAAACCTTTTCCAAGACAGCCTGGAGACCTCTTTGGTGTACATTATTCTTCTTTATAGCCATGACTCGGGAAAGGGGCATTTACTTAGTCTTTCTAAAGGGACAGATGCCTGTATGGCGGTCAGGGAAACTCAGCACGAAATCTCTACATGGCTGTCTTTTACGGTCAGCTGGATGAGGTGTTTATCATTTATTTTTTAAAATGCAGTCTGTGACAAAGACTGTATATATAAATCACACTTACAACATTTGAAGTCCTCCAGTGTAGAAAGATACCTTGAGTGTAAGTGTATTTGAAAAATATTTCCTCTCACATTATTATTATTATTATTATTATGCAGACGCACTTGAACTATAAACAAATAGTTCCCACATCTGGTTCCTTCAGTATTTTCTCACCAAACTCTTCTTTTAAAAATCTGTGTGATTTTTAAGATAACTTGAACCCTACTTACTGTACTTTGTATTGTAAGGACGAAAGTTTGGGATGTTTTATTGAGAGAAAAAATATGACTCTTATTTTACTGCTACCCATTTTTTTTTTTGACGGGAAGCAGATAGCGGAGGAAGTTTCGAAAAAGTGAAATTATCCTTTCAACTTTGGTTCTTAGAGCAAGGGTTAATTTGTTTTTCTTTTCACTGAGAGACCTGTTCTCAGGACAGCTGAAATATGAAAGTAGGCGTGCTTTATTGAATAAACGGGACCAAGGACAGAAGCCCCAAATCTAAGAATTATTTAAATTTTGACACGGACTCACCATCTGGACTGGGAGAAAAATGGCTTCCCCCTCAACTTGTATTTGCCTACCTTGTTGCAATATAATGAAAATAAATTAATCAGTGTGAGTAAAACATGGGGAAGCTGAAAATGCCTTGTAAGTATTAGATATCTTTAAAGCTGTCCCTGTCTGAATAAATGATTCCTGCCAAAATACTTTTAGTAAGAATATTGCTTTGCATTTAAAAAGCTAATTTAATTTTAAGTGAGATGTTATTGCTTTTTTGTTAAACAGATTGAGTCACCATAAAGCCTTTGATCAAATAAATGCTACCATGGATAGATTGTTGCCACATTTTGGTTGGAACATACACTAGATATTGATCTTCGTGATGTTTTATTCATATCAGGAATTATGTCAATAGAAGCCATTTGGACAGATGGAGTCATAGGCTTAACTACAGAATTTAACTACCTGTCCTTATTTCCTTAATTTCACAAATTCATTAAAACACTATTTTTTTTAAAAAATAAATAAATAAATTCAGGAATTAATGAGCTGGAAGCCTGCTTACATCACTTAAGCTTTGCAGAGTCATTTTCTTTATCACAAGCAGATTAGCCTTCAAGGCACACAGATCCATTTTCCTGGTCTCCCTACCATCTCTACATGAAACCTGCTTGGATACTCTTAATAGTACTCAAGAAATTCACAGGTTTCAAGTAAAATGCTACTGGCCAGTAACTGCATCACTGGTCACTGTCATCCCGTTGCTCATCAATTTGTTTGAGCGGGCACCAGTAACGTCTCTCATTGAGAGACTCATTGTTACTGTTTTTGGCATATCCAATATGCACGGGTAGCTTGCCAGGCTCTGCCGCGCGGGCAGGATACTCTCGGTAGCTTGCCGGGCTCTCCGAGAGGGGTGGAGGAATCGGAACTCAGGTCGGCCGCGTGAAAGGTGAACGCCCAACCGCTGTGCTATCACTCCAGCCCAGTAACTGCATAGATGGCCTCAAATGTGTGAACAGTGCTAAGCAAACATTAACATAACGAAGACAGTGTGGTTTCCCTCTCGTTCTTTCATATCAATTCTGCATCTTCTCTGCCTAAAGATGTTTACCCTGGTAGGCTGCAGCTGACTCACGTTTCTTTCAATATTCGGTGTTCTAAACACACTCTCTTAGAATTTAAGTATTTTGAGTTTGGGTTGTGTTCAATCACTCAATCACGAATCGACGGTCAAAGCAGACTATTCCTTCAACCCCAAAGATAGCATAAGGCACATTAATAGCTTTGGGAAGTGGAGGTCACACAATGGCTGGATTTCTCTGATGTAACTGTAAGTTCGATGCTATCCTGACCCAGGTGTAAGGTTCTAACTAGCGTCTGCTCCATTTCTTTCCTCACGGACTTCGTTCTTGGCTGTCCACCCATCATGATCTTCACAGCCTGGACCAGGTTCCAGACAATTCCAGACAACCCATGGCAGCCTCGGGGACCAGAGATCTGGTCATTACTCACAGCAGCCCAACCCAAGCTAGCCTCCCAGCCTTGCTACTGCTCCCCTGGAAACCCACACGGCAGAGCTTACTGGCATTTTTCTTCCTCCTCTATCATGTGGGCCACAATCCCTGATTGTGTTCGTCTACCACCACCCCACCCAAATGGGGCCCACCGATTTGGTCTGGGCAGCTACGAGCTGAATAAACTCTCTTGTCAATGGCGTCATCGGATTCATGAGCCTCACTTGGCCTAAATGACCACAAAACCTAATAAAGCAAGTTGGGATGACCTTGGTCTGACTTCTTGGATTTCCTCCCTTCATCTCCTGCTTCCTTTCCTTTATTCCTCTCTCTGTCCCTTCTTTCTACAACCAAGTAAGAGTAAAATATCTGCCTTCTTCAACCTTAACAGAGTTCCTTATCATTTGCATTCCGAGACAATGTTATTTGCTACGCTTCCAAGCAAGAGCCCCCTGAGTCTTGGTTGATGGACTCACTGAGGATTCATGATGGTGGTAAGAAGAACAGGAGCCCAGAAAAGGCATATTTTATCTAACTGGAGAGCCAGGTGATATTTGGTGTATTTCTTACAACTTTGTTTTGTCGTCTTTTGAGTGGTTTTGGAAAATTCTTGAACATATTTCCTCCAAAAAATTCTGCTCCATTCTCTTCCTTGTCCTTGGCACTACACGTTTGATAATCTATGAAATTTTACCCAGATTTCTCAGAATTCCATTCTACTATTACCTTTCCATGCATCCACTCCACTCCCCCCCCATTTTATTATTTTTTGCTGTAGTAAGATTAGTTCTCAGTATTCTAGAGATTCCACATGTAATACATTATAAAACAGTATCTCTCAGGATTGGAACAATAGCACAGACAGTAGATCATTTGCCTTGCATGCAGCTGACTCAGGTTCGATTCCCAGAATCCTATATGGTCCCCTGAGCATCACCAGGAGTAATTCCTGCTCACAGAACCAGGAGTAAACTCAGCACTGCTGGGTGTGGTCCCCAAACAAAACAAATCAAATAAACCAGTATCTCTGTCTATATTATACTTGCTACTAAAAGTCTAGTTTCAACCATCAAAAATTTATGCCTTTTGGGAAATTTACCCATCCGTCCATTTCCTTACAATCTTTACTCTTATGTTCCGGGAGTTTGTTTTTGTTCAGTCACTCATTGTTTCATCTCTTTATCCATCACATAAAGCAGATAGCAATATATTTGTTTTACTCTACTTGACTAATTTCACTTAATATAAGAGCCTATAGGTCCATCTATTTTATTTTAAATGGCAATATTCCATCTTGCATTGCAACTTGGAATTCCCATTGTCTCTAAGTATGTGTGTGTATCATGATAAATATTCATACTTAGTTTCTTCTATCTGATAACCCCAAATCTTTGTCACACCTGAGGCTGACTCACAGCTTTCCTCTGTCTTTTCAGGCTCCATTTTGCCTTGCTTTTTGCATATTTTTAAGGAGTGAAAACAATGAGACCCGTCTTGTGAGGTTTGATGTTAATTTGTGCCTCATGTTTGCTATGTGATAGATTCCAGAGGCTTCAAGTTTCTCTATAGCCCTTGCTCGTGTCTCCGGCGCTTTCTCAGGGCTTCCAGAAGACCACCTCCGCAATTAGTCTGTCTTTTTGCAATTTCAGCCTAAACGTGCACGATTATCAGGGGACCTTGCTCATATGGTGAAGACAGACCAGGAAGCACCATTTATGATTATGAACAAAGCTCTGCCTTTCAATGGCCACGTGTCACTGACCTGTGACATTCACAATGCACCTGTAGATCTTTACCCCATATCTCCAGGCTTTGGATTGGGAAAAATAACCATTTTTCCACATTGAATAAGGAGCTGATAAGGTATTTTCCTGCACTACCCCCCACTTCCCAGCCCTTTTATTGGACAATGTACTTCAGAATGGTTGTAAATTTTCTTAGTAATATTTCATTAATGATTAGTCATCCCCCCTTAGTGAGAACTACGGAAGGATTTGTTTTGGCATTTTCCTTTGAAATCCCAGTAAATGCAATTCCAGGAAGATGCCCTTCATTCCTCCATGCCACCGGGACTTGTAACTCTCTAGCGAATTTAAAGTCAGCCTCTAGTACTTGTTCACAACGATCCTCTGAGAATCCTACCAGGTTAGGGCTCCAGCAGCTTCTGGTCCGATAGGTAGATCTGGTGTTTCAACTCTGTCTCTGCTTTTCTCTTTAGACTTTTGCAACTGACAGTCGGCCTGGAACCTCAGCGATACTGGTGGAGTAGAAAAGAAGAAGACGGCTTTTAGTTTATTCAGCCTTTTTCACGTTTTGGCTTTTGGGGTCATATCCAGTGAGGTTCAGGGGTGACGCTAGGGTCTGCCCTCAAGAAGTACTTCTGACATTGCTCAGGGGACCATATGGGATGCCAGGGATCAAACTCGGGTCATCTGCATGCAAGGCAAATGCCCTACCCTCTGTACTATCAATCTGGCATTTATTCAATCTTGTTTGTTTGCTTCTGTTTTTCTTTTCTTTTCTTTCTTTCTGTTTTTGGATTTTTGGGCCAATCCGACGATGCACAAGGGTTACTCCTAGCTCATGCATTCAGGAATTATTCTGGCAGTGCTTGGGGGATCCTAGGAGATGCTGGGAATTGAACCCGAGTCGGCCGCATGCAAGGCAAACACCCTATCCACTGTGCTATCACTCCAGCCCCTCTGTTTTTATTTTCAATATGGAAGTAATGGCTTCCAAGATGTCTCCGTGCTGGAGATGAAACCTACAGTTCAATAACCTTTATTCATGCCATATTATGCAATAAGAGAGAAACAATTTTTGAAACACAACTGACAGTATAAGCATTAACTTACATAAGTGCATGTGTAATGGAAAATACATGCTAGACTGCTAAACAGTTCTCACAGAAGTATAATGAGAAAAACATTTTTATCTACTCACTTCATTGTGCCTGTTATCATTTCTACAACTTTGCATTTTGGAAACAATTTATCATTTCATTTTATGTTTTGTTTTTCTTTTGTTTTCTTTTGTTTGGGGACCATACCTGAGGGTGCTCAAGGCTTACTCCTAGCTCCGGGCTCAGGGATCATTCCTGGTGGTGCTCAAGGGACCCCATGGGGTCACAGGGATCGAACCCAGGTCAGCCACTTGTGAGGCAAGTGCCCTACCTGCTGTACTATCATGTCAGACCCCTACCATTTCATTTATTCATTTCAAAATATTCAACTACAAGAAGAAAATCATATATTTGACAACTCTCCTTTTTTAGAGCAATTATTTTTTCTTTTAGATTCTAAACAAGTTTGACATTTTAGTTGATACTTGTATACAAATCTTTAGCATTTTAAAAATTTAGAAAAATGATATTTTACTGTATCTATCATACTGCATCTTTCATATTTAAGTTCAAGATGTAGATGAGTGTGACTCAGGAATTTTTCTCCAACTACATATGCCCTAGAGATATTTCCTTATACATATGTAATAAAACATTTAAAAAGAAAGCTTATTGGGGCATTAATATGCTAGGATAAAGGATTAAAAAAGAAAATAAAGCTATATTTTTATCAGTTACATACTAAAAAAAATAGGAAATTCATCTAAATATAGAGCGATAGCACAGCGGATAGGGCGTTTGCCTTGCACACAGCTGACCTGGGTTTGATTCTTCCATCCCTCTAGGAGAGCCTGGTAAGCTACCGAGAGTATCCTGCCCACACGGCAGAGCCTGGCAAGCTTCCCTCGGTGCATTTGATATACCAAAAACAGTAACAAGTCTCACAATGGAGACGTTACTGGTGCCCCCTCAAGCAAATCAATGAATAACGGGAAGACAGTGCTATAGTGCTACAGTTAAAGAAAAATAAGGTGTTTGGATTAGATCTACCAGTCATCCATATAGACAAATCTCAACTAACATTACATAGTGTATAATGAAGAATTTGAATAAAAACTCTTCGCCTTTTATTTTCTAAAATAACAGAAGTTATATATTTCAAATAATTCAACAGTTAACCTGGACTTGTTTTCACTTCATTGCTTCAATCATTCCAGCTATTTGAACATTTAGTCTAAAACATCATCTTATGCTAAGATTTCGTGTGGCTCTACCACATTTTCATGATCATCCCTACTTATTAACCCCGTCTCTATATACCTCTGTATTTTATCTTGGAGCTAACTAATAGATCAGATGACAAGCTGCAATAGTTTCAAATCACATCACCTCCCTTCCTTTATCTTTCCTGATCCTGAGGTCTTGTTGAAAATGTTTCTTCCCTCATGATCAACGTCACATCTTCCATATCTTACTGTTTTCCTACTCTCTCTTCCCAGTCATGGTATCAGAATTAGCTAATGAGGATATCATTAACCAGACAGATTCTTAGCTTCCCTTTTCTATTTTAACTCTGTTGATTTTCAACCTTGAGTTAGCCTCCCTCCCTGCCCCCATTCCATGCTCTGTATTCTTTGAGAACTGAATCAAAAACTGTTGAAAGAAATTATAAAATCAGGTCACTGTCACTGTCATCCCGTTGTTCATCGATTTGCTCGAGCGGGCGCAAGTAATGTCTCCATTTGTCCCTGTCGCGTGCTAGTGTAGCCCCATGGCTCCGTGGGGGCTCTTTCAGGATCAGGGGTATGAGGACCGTCATTGTTACTGTTTTGGGCATATCGAGTATGCCACGGGTAGCTTGCCAGGCTCTGCCATGCGTACGGCATGAAATTCACTCATTTTTAAAACAAAATTGGTGTTTACAAAGAAAGATTTATAACGGAAGAGTTTATGCATCAGTTTCTACATATCTACAAAGGTTTCAAATCTCTGGTTTCCTCCAATAACCAATCGTTTTGATCATCTATGTGGCTGGAAATAGTCTTGACATGCCACTGTCTTCAGCTTTCCCAAGAACACAGTGCGTTTGCTTGTGCACCCTTCCTTTAGTTCTCTCCTATAGTTCAATATTACTCTGTACCTTTAATCAGCATTTCCTTTCTCCTACTTCTTGTAGAAGAAATATGACTCCCGCCTGTCAAAACTAACAGCTACCTGTGTGCCTTTGTTTTGACATCCTACACATGTCATCGTGATCTTATTCTTTTACCTTTTCTCTTATATTGTCGATTTCCCCTTTCCTCAAAGCCCCCTTTCTCTTGCTGCTTACAAATATGCTTATAGCTTCCCTTCCTCAACAGAATTTTCTGTTCTTCTTGTTGCTCCTTAAGGTATGATCCAATCTCGCTTTGTATATATCTTTTACTCTTCCTTGCCAACACATTAGCTGGATGTTTTTTCAGGCAAAAATAACTGGAATTATGTCACAGGTAATAACACAAAGGATTCCTACCAAGCTGAGTGCATGGAGGGTGTGTGCCCTGCATGTGGCTAAACCAGGTTTGATCCCCGGCACCCCATCTAGCCCCCATATCAGCACGAGGAGTTAAGTCCTGAGCACAGAGCAAGGAATAACCCCTGAGCATCGCCAGGTGTGGCCCCCAAATAGAAACACAAACGATTACCACAGATGAGAGAAAATGAGTATTAAAATCATGTTTACTTTGAAATACTTTTGAAGTATTCTAATCGTGGCATTAAAACTCTTGCTGCCCCAATTCTTCCTTATTTTGCCTTCAAAGGTTGTCATTACTCTGACTTTTGCTTTGCCATGCCATTTCTGCACTACATAGACGCCATTATTTTGGACCCTTAAACAAGCCGACCTCCACTACCCAACTGCCACCACGCTCCAGGCCACTTTCCACACGCTCGGGCAGAGCCTCACACATAAGTGAACATATTTCTGGACCGGGAGGCCACTAAGTGGCCACACAACACATCATCATAGAGGGAAATAAATATATATGCCTCTCGGAGAGCCCGGCAAGCTACAGAGAATATCCCGCCTTCACGGCAGAGCCTGGCAAGTTCCCCAAGGCGTATTCGATATGCCAAAACCAGTAACAATAACAGGTCTCATTCCCCTGACCCTGAAAGAAGCCTCCAATCATGGGGAAAGATGAGTAAGGAGAGGCTGCTAAAATCTCAGGGATGGGACAAATGGAGACATTATTGGCACTTTCTCGAGTAAATCCATGAGCAACAGGATGACAGAGATGAAGTGATAAATAATTCAAATAATTTTATTCTGCATATATGCCTCAATTTACTTCTATCTCACATAAATAACATATCTATGTGTATATACTGTAAAATAGAAATAATGAGAGATCGTTATATATCTATTACAGATATATGCATATGTAAAAATATATAATGTGAAATATATCTATGTTGGTTTAAAATCCTCATCCCGCAGCACTCTGGAAGGGGCAGAGCCAGGCCTGATGGGGGCAAGGAGTAATGCTATGCCAGGGATCCAACCCAAGTGCTCACAAACAATGAGCACTACTGTCATATCATTGTTCCTCATCATAGCAAAATGAATTCATGTTAAAATATAGAATATGGGTCATAGTGATGGTACAGTGGATAAGGCACTTGCCTTGCATGCGGTCAACTCTTGTTCTATCCCCAGCATCCCATATGTTCCCCTACACACTGCCCAGAGTAATTCCTGAGCACAGATTCAGGAGTAACCCCTGGTAATCACTGGAAGTGGCCCCCAAACACACACCACATACACATACATACATTATATATCTAGTCTAGTTTATTAATTTTAGCAACTAAGCATTTTCAAGAATAGTGTAAGAAAAAACATAGTTTACTCCCTTTTTTTTTTTTGCTTTTTGGGTCACTTCCGGCGATGCACAGGGGTTACTCCTGGCTCTGCACTCATCAATTACCCCTGGAGGTGCTCAGGGGACCATATGGGATGCTGGGAATCAAACCCGGGATGGCCGCGTGCAAGGCAAATAAATGCCCTACCCACTGTGCTATTGCTCCAGCCCTACTCCTCTTTTCTTATTGAAAAATGTATGTTACCTTCCCTTTTTCCCCTGTGAAAATCAGTTCTGCCAACATCTCTTTGTGCGAGGGGGAGTTTATCGAAAGCGCTCATAAGGACTTGGAAGACACTGGGTGAAAAGTGTCTCAATCATTTTATTCAGTCTCACTTCAAACTTTGCTCCCATTTACATTCAGACCAGACATTGTATCATTGTTCATTTCTATAGAGCCTCGCCAACACTTTGTGTTATCAGACTCCATTTGTTTCGCCAGTGAGAAGAGAATGAATCCCTAGCATGGCTTAATGATTATTACCAGGTTGAGCTGCTTTTTCCTGTGTTTATCGGCGGAGGGTTCTGTTCATCGGATTGTTTGCTATTACTACCTTGCCACTTTCTACTTCCCTTTTTTTACTATTAATTTTCATTCATCCATTCATTCACTCAACGCACACTAACAGCACATCCAGTTTCCAACCGTCTCGTGGGTGCTACCCAGCCATCAATTCAGCACACAGAAACACCTGGCCTGGTGGAGCTCCCTCCCCAGAGGAAGCTTCACCTGAGAATGAAAAGCAAGTAAGAAAAACATAGTTCATTCATGGGGAAAAAAAAAACACAACTCATCATCACTAATTATCAGGGAGATGCAAATCAAAAATCACAATGAGAGAGAGAGAGAGAGAGAGAGAGAAAGAGAGAGAGCACCTTACATCTGTGAAAGTGTCTATAAGAAAAAAAAATCCAGGGGCTGGAGTGATAGCACATCAGGGAGGGCGTTTGCCTTGCATGCAGCCTAGCTGGGTTTCATTCCCAGCATCTCATATGGTCCCCCGAGCCATGGCCAGGAGTAATTCCTGAGTTGCATGAGCCAGCAGTAACCCCTGTGCATCACAGAGTGTGACCCAAAAAGCAAAAGAAAGAAAAAAGGGGAAAAAAAAAAACAACCAGCATTGGTGGAGCCATGGAGTGAGAGGAAACCTCACTCTCGGCTGGTGTGGCTGGAAGTGAATTTAGCCCCTATGGAACGTTCTCAAAACATTTACAACAGGGCAGGCAAGAGTGCATGTTTTGCAAGCAAAAGACCTAAGGTTCTATTCCTGGTACTAGATGGTCCCCTCGAACCACTAGGGCAAATCCCTGAGTGTCAAGCCAGGACTCATCCCAAAGGATCACCAGATGTGACCTTCAAACTGAAAGGATGTACACAGAGGGAGAGAGAGAAATACCGGATGATCTCACGCACGGGTGGAATGTACAATTAAACAAGCCAGAAGACAGATGATGTGCAAAGAAGAAGCTGTGGCAGGCCTGGCGCAAGAGCACCGCAGATAGGGTGTTTACCCTGCACAGTCAACCCGGGTTGTATCCCCAGCTCCCCAGGCGCCCTGCCAGGAATGATGCCCGAGTACAGAAACAGGAGTCAGTTCTGAACACCACTAGGTGTGATCCCGAAACCAAAAATGCAAAGAAAAAGCTGTGGACACTTGGAGGCTGTGTCCTGGTGGGGGCTGGCAGGGGCGTGGACTTTGATGCCAGGGCATGAACTCACATCACCCGAGGCAGAGCGGGCACAGAACTGGATCAAAGCAGAATGAGTGGCAGACCAGGGTCAGGGATGATGGAAATCTGACTCGAAGCACCGTAGGGAGGAAGCCCAGTTCCCCAGTTTTCCAGTTGCTTGGCAGTCACACCCCCAAACTGCCCCAGCACCACGTAATCTCAACAACGGCCAAGACCCAGAGACTATAAACTGAAGCTCTCGGAAGAGAGCACTGCAAAATTTCCTGGAGCACGTGGCTGCATTAGCGGCTGACCTCTTGTACTCTACCTCACTTAGTTATCAAAAGTAGCACACGTTTGTTTGGTTTTAACATACGTGCTTGTATTCTCTTATATACGGGCTTAAAAAGCTCCAGAATGAAATACAACAACCTTCACGCACTTCTCTTTTATTGTGGTGGGAAGGTGTTTGGTGGTGGGATTGGTGCTTGAATATTATCTGCAATAAACTATTGTGAGCTACTTTGATGAAAATAAAATATATATACTAAAAAATAAAATAAAATGAGTATTCCCTAAAAGTATCGCTAACATGTAGGATGCTGTTTATTTGGGGGAGGTTCTAATGATTTGGTTTAATATTTTCTTGTGACTAACAGATGCTTTGTTTCTTCATTTCCATGACCTATAAACTTAAAATATTTTGGCAAGAGTACAGAACATTACAAAAGATGAACAGGAAGAATAACAAAGGACACTACTGACTTTTTTCCGATTTTAAAATAAAGAGTCTAACTTTCATCATTAGTGTGTTGGCTATAACTTTTTGCTGGATAATCTCATCATAGTCAGAATGTCTTTTTTGATTTCCTTAATTTTCATTTTTTAAAAATCAGGAATGGGTATTTAATTTTACCCAACTATTTAGTTTTACATCCTTTGAGGAAACCACCTAATCTTTCCTCCTTTACACTGTTGACATACTTAATTACATTAATAATTTTTCTAATGCTACTCGATCCATGAATTCTAGGAGGAAACTGTATCGTGTCACAAAGTATTTCTTTCACATTTCTTTATTTGTCATGCTATTGTTTTAACTAAGAAATTTTGCATATATTATTTTAATTGAAATAGGCTATAATTTTCTTTTCTCCCTCTTGCACTGTTTCTTTAGGAACCAAGGCAATATTATCCTCAAAATATAGTTACCATATATGTCGTCTTTTCATCTTTTCTTAAAGAGTCTGTATGAGCCCAAGAGTCTGTGCTTGTCATTAAATTCACCTCTGAAATAATTCACCTCATAATTTAGGACTGTAAACTATGATACTTCAATTAAAAAAAAAATAGTTAATTTTAAAAAAATCTTAAAAAGGGGCTGGAGCAATAGCACAGTGGGTAGAGTGTTTGCCTTGCACGCAGCCAACCCGGGTTAGAATCCCAGTATCCCATATGGTCCCCTGAGCACAGCCAGGAGTAATTTCTTAGTGCAGAGCCAGGAGTAACCCCTGTGCATTGCTGGGTGTGACCCCAAAAAAGCAAAAAAACAAAAAATCTTAAAAAACACTAAAATGATCAGATACACTGGACTCCATCCTATTGCCTTGTGTATTTCATGTGTTGTGCGTGTGCTACGTCCCTCCAGGAGACACTAACAGCGCTGCTAACATCTGTCACTGCTGAGATGACCTCTGCAGACTTCAAATCAGATCGGGCCACTTTCCAAGGTTTCCAATGGCCTGAAAGTCTCTGAGTGAGCTGCCGAGCCTGCCTTCCTGACCTCATTCCCCGCCCGCCCTTCCCTAACCCAATCTATTTCAAGATGAGCAGTCCCCATTCTGTTCTCCAAGCTCATTCCTATTGCCAGACCCTGCACTTTGCTCTCCCCTCTGCTAAGGATGCTCTTTCTTGAGATCTGAGTTGGGCTGACTTAACGACCATTCATACCTCAGCACAAATACTGCCTTTCCGTAAGGCTATACTGATTGCTCTACTGAAAAGACTTTCTGCTCCCCTCGAACCTTCCCACTCATTACCTGTGAATGCATGTGCACGCAACACACACACACACACACACACACACACACACACACACACACACACACACACCCCTCTGTTACCAACACCTGAACTTCCTTTTGCTAACATAGATATCCAAGTAGACCGTCTTTATAGTTTTCTGAGTATGAGTGCGTTCTTTGTCTTTCCCTATCAAAATAAAAGCTTCATGCTGATAAGACCAACTTCGCTTTTCTTTGTTAAAATGTCTCTGAGTTTCAGGACAATGTGACACCTGGAAGGAACATGGGCTTTCCACAATATTTACTCAAATTAGTGAATAGACAATAGCACCACTTTCACCTCTCAAAAAAGAAAGCCGGTCACACAAGCCTAATCCAATCAACATATATACATGATGGATCGCCTACCTCAGGCATTGTCCAAGACGATGGTGAAAATGCAACCACCTCCCCGCCCACCCCGACATTCGTCACCACCATACACTGTTGGCGGACAGCAGTAAAGCAATCAAACAAACAGGTATAACCAGCCTTCCAGGAGCTAAATCCTTTATTTGGTGGCATTTGACCATTTCCATGGCGAAATATTCCAACCTATGGTCAATTTCAGGCTTTCGGGCTTCTGTCTGATGGTTTAAGCATCATCAGACACCCCCCCTGGGAATTTAGCAATAGGATCTCATGAGTGGACCTTGTTGCTATGTAAGAGAGTGTTAGGTGTCAGGAAGAAATTATCAAGCCAAAGTGAAGGTGAAGAAATTCTGAAGGAACATTTGAACAGGGACAAGAAGGAACTGCAAGACCAATCTCCTAAGAGTCTAGGGGAGAATATTTGAGGCAGAGAGACAGACAGACTACAGACCACGTGTCTAGGACAGAAGAAAGGAAGGCATCATGGTGACCAATGGTCGAGCAGAGAAGAGGTGAGGGCAGATGGTACAATTCCAGGCCCCCTGCTAAGACTTTCCCTGTTGTTCCGAATGGGGTGGGACACCACTGGGTGATGCTGAGAAAGCACAAGATTAATAATATATATATATAATATATATGTATATATAGAGCCATTCTAAATTATTAAGAACTGTTGTCATGTCTGTCTCCCAAATAAATAATAAATCGAACATACAGCACAGAAATCCCACTTAAGTCATTATCAACTCAAGTGTATATATGGCAAAATCTTTTTTTATAAGCCTGCAGTGTGCGTTTTCCTTGAGGACTGCGGATTACAGATGAGTGAGCAGCAACTTTTGTGTGTGTGCCTCGCTCCCAATATTTGCTTGTCGTTCTCTCAAGGAGTCGGAAATTTGGCAGAGAACAATAAATACCTGCTTGGCCACTGTTGGCGTTACCCTTAGGGCAAACGTGCAGCCATTATTTCATGCTACCATTTTCCTGGGGAGATCACTTTATGATACTCCTTTGGCTGTTGGAAGGAACCCCCCACCACCCCTTTTACAGGCTTACTAACAGCCCAAATGCTATTCAGAGATTTTTCTAGAAAACTGATTTTTAATGTTAAGGTGCATTTTAATACAAGTGATTTCTGTGCTAATAGCTTTTTTTAAAGTGCCACTTAACTGAATATTATATCTAAAGAAGAATGGTGGGCAACACTGCAAGAAATAATTCTGCATTTTAGATCCATAAAATTCTGGTCTTGGTTTGCGAACCGCGCTAATGAGGTCTTGTATGAGACGGTTAATACCCACTTGGCCTTCTTATAAATGCATGCCCTGACAAGAAGGGGTCTCTCGGAGAGGGTGTGGAGAGTTCTATCCAAACTCAAGGAGCCTGGGGTGGTGGTGAGAGGGGGCGAGAGACGAGCTGCTAAGCACCGTGTTTATATCATCTGCACAATTTCTTCTAGGGCTGTGCTATTTATAGGTCAGGTAAGGCGTACAGAGTCATCTGAGTTGCTAAATGGCAGTGCCGGCCACGATGGTCCACCTTTAAGCTGCTATTAATGGCCCTACAGGACACTAGAGGTTAGGACAATGATAACAACGCCCGTCCTGGAAGGAAACCGGATTTTCCTGCCTAGCCCACACAACTTCAACTCCTAAAGTGACGTTGTCCCAAGGGTCTTCCTGGAACCACTGCCCCACAGCTATCTTGTGGAGTGTCGTGGCCCAGTGAGGTAGGGAGATGTCAGCCTAACAGAGTTGACATACATTGGCATCTCTATTGTGTGTTTAGGGCTTCATGGATATTTGCCCTCTGTGACTTTCTGAATGGCTGGATGGTTCCCTTTAGTTCCTAAAAAAATATCTGATCAGGGAACATTTGCTCTCTCCCCCCGTGGTCATTCTATGGAATACCTTGCAAGGAGTCTGTTTTAAATAAATAAATAAATAATAAAAGAAGAGTTCTCTTTCGGAGGATGTCTGTGTGAGCATTCAGACTGATTTCTAAAAGGGATGAATCAGAGCCACACGCTTGTTTGTTTCTATTTTTAAAAACTCTGGCACTCATTCAGCTTCTGACAGAGATGTGTAGATCTCGCTAAAATCAAAGAATGAAATTGTATCCCTTGAAGATAACTCTTATCACATTTGTGGACACCACAGGGGTATTTTCTTTGTAAGCGGTAAGATATTGAACATCACCCCAAAACAAGTTTGTGCGGTGATAGATGCTGATTTAAGGCAAGGGCAGATCCTTTACCATCCCATGTGATATTTCTTATTTATAAGAAGTGTGCATACACTTGTGTGTGTATGTGTGTACATACATATGTATGTACATACGCATGCGTGGATGTGTGTACATGTGTAACATCATCTTGTGACACTGAGTCACTCTATCATGCTGAATTCCCCAGGAGTTACAGTAAATCAGTCTCAGAAGCAGCAAAGAGGAGGGAATATTCTGACTTAAGACTTTTTCCTTGCTGGGAGAGTTTCCTTTTGCTTTAGAATACAATATACTGCTGAGGGAAAGGCAGATGAGATAGAGAAGGGACCACCAAGTAAAGGATGCTCGGAGAGCCCGCTCAGGATGGGAGATGCGTGCTGAAAGTAGACTACAGACTGAACATGATGACCACTTAATACCTGCATTGCAAATCACAACACTCAAAAGGAGAGAGACAGCAAAAGGGAAAATGTGCCTGCCACAGAGGTGGGGAGGGAGGGGTAGATTAGGGGTGATGGGAGGGATACTGGGATCATTGGTGGGGGAGAATGGGCACTGGTGGAGGGATGGGTACTCGATCATGATCATTGTATGACTAAAACATAAGCACGTAAGTTTGTAAGTCTGCAACTGTATCTCATGGTGATATATTAAAAAAATAAAACCAATTAAAAATAAAATCGAATACAACGTGCTCTGAGCCATTCATGGAAAGCCTCAGTATGGAAGGCCTTATATCCCAGTATGGGAAGTTTTGCAGGAAGGTGAGGATTGCACTGCACCTTGGCCACCCGCTTCCAGCCTACGTGGTCACTGTTCTTGCTTTTGGATCAATGGTCAACCCTGCATTCATTGGACAATGAGCAATTGGTCTTCTGTTTTTGGAACTTCTTCTCATTCTTGGTTCACAGAATCCAAAAGATCAATAAAAGCAAGGGAACTTGCTTTCTTCCTGTATAAATTGGGAAGCCATAGGATCGGTAGTGAGAATGAAATAAAATTATGTTAGCCCCTCCCCCTCCCCACTCGAGGAACTTAAGAAATCATAGTGAGAAGGAAAGCAAGGGTGATCATAATTCTTACTGCTGAACTGAAGATTTTGCATAATCAAGGAGATTCCTTTTCTGTAGGAAGTGGGGGAAATCAGCTGCTTAAATTATAACCCCCAGCAGCCCCATCCCAGGATAAATGGCTATTAATTTCACAGCCTTTACCCCTTGAACATTAGGTGATACAGGCTGCTTTAAAGAGAAGATGCTTTCTGAGGTGGGATTTCATTTGAAGCAACGTTTACTAGGACTACTCGAATTCACATTGGGTTATCAGATTAGTTTGCAAGTTATCCCAGCCTGTACCTGAGATACTGAATTGAAAAGCAGGCTTTAGTAGGAGAATGAAATCATGAGAGATCTTAGGAAAAGGAAGTCTCGTGAGAGCTACCAGAGTAGGTGAGCCTCACAACGCAAAGGAGTGAGGGTCAGAGAGATACACCAACGGGTAGGGGATTTGGCTGGCGCGTGGCTGGCCCCGGTCTGATTTGAGCTTTTCCAGAAATGATCCCTGAGTACAGAGTCAGATGTAAGGTGGGGGCATTGCCAAGTGTGGTCCCCGCAAACAAGATAAAACAAAAAAAATCCTAAAGGAATGAAAATTCTGACAGAAGGATGGAAGGAGACAAAGACAATGAAATTCGTCCATTGGTTCCTAGGTGATGAAAACGCTTCCCACACAGTTTCCTATGTGGTCATTCATTTCTAGCCAGTGTTCTCCTGTCCCTAGCACTGCATAAACAGCCCTGGCTTCAAGGTCATGGCCTAAGGCTTTGGACCTTTGTCAGCATTTCCCACCTCTGGCAGAGTTCTATCCATAATGGTGGCCCTGCACTCACACGAGTATCTTGTGACTCAAAGGTGGCAGCTGCTGCTCCTTCTTCCTTCTTCCTCCTTCCTCCTTCCTCCTCCCTTCCTCCTTCCTCCTCCTCCTCCTTCTTCTTTTTTTTTTTATGCTTTTTGGGTCACACCCAGAGATGCACAGGGATTACTTCTGGCTCATACACTCAGGAATCAGTTCTGGTGGTGCTCAGGGGACCATATGGGATGCTGGGAATCGAACCTGGATCGGCCACGTGCAAGGCAAATGCCCTCCCCACTGTGCTACCGCTCCAGCTCCAGGTGGTGGCAGTTTCTTAAAGGGTCTTTATGACCAACAGAATTCTCTAAGAGATATTCTCTAACACACTCCTCTGTCTGAGTCTGTTCATTCAGAAGTTGCTGCTATGGAGAAATTTCTTTTTCAGTTTTTCATAAAGTTTTAGTTTTAGATTTAGATTCAGTGTTTTGTTTTTTTTTTTAAATGGTGGAACTCTCCCCCAATTTTGAGACTAAGATTATCATACCAACTAGATGATAATCTTTTTAGCACTGTGACTCTTAGCAGAACATGGTGCCTGCTATGATGTTCTCAATAAAAAAAAAATAGAATGAATGATTGAATAACATTTATTCAACCCTTCCAGAAGAGTTTGAGAAATGGCAAAGAATAACTTTGCCAAATTGACAATTCTGCCTAGGGCCTGAGATGAACATAACATTAATAATGTTCACTGGTATTTTCTGAACTAATTTTGACATCTCTAATGAAAGGACTGTTCTTTCATACACATGATCCTGTAACCAGTTAGTTTTCTAATCGATGACTCGTAATCTTGAGTAGGAATTATTTTAAATCACCATCCAGGTGTATCTGGTTACATGTCACGAGCAGAATTTCCCATCAAGAAAAATCACCTGTCTTATAATATTTCTATTGGTTACAAGGCAGGTGACTTTTTGACCATGTTTGGAGGATTAATAATTATACAGAAATTGGTATTATCCACTATCAGATGCACAATAATAGATTTTATTTAAATGAACACTCAACAAAATCCTATTACCTTGATTTTCCCCCTCAAAAATAAATAACCAAATAATTACTTATCTTGTTTCATTTGCTTTGTGACAAATTTCATTAAGACTCTTTTTTTTTAATCCCACCATTTTCATATCTGCCATCAGATTACTTCTGAGAATGTCACACTTCTGCTAACCCACAAATAAGACGTTCCATGCCGGTGTGTCAAACACAAGTCTTTATCCAGCGCTCAAAAACATAGTGTGCTACAAACAGAATGGCAATTACTGATGCAAAAAACGTATAGCTCCCTCAAGGCTTTTCAGAAATCTTGATTATTTAATCAGTGTTCTTGATTTGTAAGGCGAGGTAGTTGATGGTTCCCAAAATGTGTCACATTGGGCATTATCCAGATGGAGTGCCAGTTCTCATTTGAGATTAAAGAAGTAAAACCCAACAAGAAAGGTTTTCCACCATCTCAGACTATAGCCCAACTTATATCAGATGACAAATAAAACTTGGCAGTCTGCTCTGCCCATGATTTTAAAACAGAAACTTCATTGAACTGTCAGTTACCAAATGAGGTGATTAACTCTGATGTTGATTAAAGTTTTATACCATGTTTTTATTACTGACAAGTTTCTTTTTTTTTTCTTTTTTCTCTTTGGAGGTCTAGTTCTTTCAATAGAACTCTCACCTCCTCGGATTGCATTCTGTCACTTAGGCTTTGATAGTTCTACTTGCCAGTGCTGTTTTCAAGGACTTTCTATTGTCTGGTTACAAAATTAATACACAATATGCACTGCATGAAGGAAACAAAATCAGGCATATTCAACTTACCTCTTCCAAGAGAGGTCTTTTCAGTCCTTTCATTTTTATGTGGTGGGTGTTTCTATTTTTAAAATCTGGGCTCCTGATTTATACCAATACCATTCCCAAGATTGACAGGTATATTTAAGAATAGGTGATAACTACAAGGAAAATCAAATAGGGGTTGGACAATAACAGATAGTCAGGCTGGGGGAATAAAGCAGTGTATTCAAATCGATACTAAAAAAATGCACAAGAGGGTAAAAGCCTGGGAGACTAAATTCTCAGCCCTGAGAATGATGGAGGGAGCAGATTTGCTAGGTTCCAAGGCAGTGGGTTACAACCAGTGAAATGAACCGAAGGCAAGACATGAAGTGGCCTCGGAGCTAAAGATGAATCAGATTGGTGGTGGAAAATGAACACTGGTGGAGGGATGGGTGTTCGATCATTGTATGACTGAAACTCAACCATGAAAGCTTTGTAACTGTGGTTCACGGTGATTCAATAAAAATAAATTGATTAATTGTAGCACTGTAGCACTGTTGTCCCATTGTTCAGAGATCTGCTCCTGTGGGCACCAGTAATGTCTCCATCGTGAGACTTGTTACTGCTTTTGGGATATCGAATACCCCACGGGGAGCTTTGCTAGGCTCTGCTGTGCGGGTGGGATACTCTTGGTGGCTTGCCGGGCTCTCCGAGAGGGACGGAGGAATCAAACCTGGGTAAGTCACGTGCAAGGCAAATGCCTACCCGTTGTGCTATTGCTCCAGCCCAATTAATTAATTTCAAAAAAATAAAGAAGGACAAAAAAAGAAGATGAATCAAACTGTATTGGAAGTACCTTTGAATACAGTAAAGTCCCCTGCTCTTCAGTCTTCAGTTTTATGAAACTTTTTTCCCCCCCACTTAAGAGACCTTACTCATTATCAACTTGGAATTCTGATCAATAATGCTCCTTCTTTACTCTCCATTTTTTCTCCTCTTCCACACTGATTTTTACTGGATCTCTCTCCGTTTGAGTATCTCAATGCAGATAGTACTTCTAGCAAGAAGACTGGGCTGAATGTGCCTCGGTGTGCCGTATTCCCCTGTGAGTCTTTCAGGAGAAGAGTTGGACGAGCTTGGTTCACTCATCAGGCACTGAATGCTTTGAGAGAAGGCGCCATCTTTTTATTCTTGCTGGTTTGGGATACACCAGGTGGTGCTGAAGGCTTACGCCTGGCTCTGTGCTCAAGGATCCCAACTGGCAGTGGTCGGGATTTAGGCAGTACAAGGGATGGACTTTGGGTAAACAGCAGGCAAAGCAGACGCAGTGCCACTGTACTACCTCTCCAGCCCCACCATATTGAATTTTTATACATAGGCTGGAGCGATAGCGCAGTGGTAGGGTGTTCTCCTTTCATGTGGCCGAACCGTGTTCGATTCCTCCGCCCCTCTCGGAGAGCCCGGCAAGCTACTGAGAGTATCGCTCCCACGCGGCAGAGCCTGGCAAGCTACCCATGGTGTATTGGATATGCCAGAAACAGTAACAATAAGTCTCACAATAGAGACGTTACTGGTGCCCGCTCGAACAAATCGATGAGCAACGGGATGACAGTTGCATCTTCAGTTTCTTATCTCAGCCCCTTCCAACTCTACTATAAATATTTGTTGATGGAATACACATTACCAATGAGTGTGGGTGGCTCACGGGCTTGGGTTCAAGCAGGAAATTGATTACTCTTTGTTAAAGAGTGAGCATTGCAGGGGTAGGAAAAGGGATATCCACAAGGGTAGGGCCAAAGGCACTGAGATTCTTGACAGTGATGGAGAGGGAGGGCATAACTCTGCGTTCCTCATCCTACAGTCCCTGGCACGCTCGTTGAGATATTAAGAGAGCAGCTAATAGTAATAACGCTTTCCAATCTCACTGCACTTCAGACCGAAAGGATTTATTGGGTTTTATAAACACTGATTAATCCTCCTTGCCCCAGTGAGGTGGGCAAGAGTTATTATTCTCGTATTATGGAAAGGAAAACAAAGGCAGAGAGAGATTAAGTGGTTAACCCAAGGTCAGGCAGTGAGTCACGGGGAGCTGACGTGTAGACATGCAGTCTTCAACTTGCAGCTCTCTGAGCGAAGAACTGGGAGTTGGATGCCTTCTTGTTCCTCTAAGAGGATGATCCCTCTGGGGCTGGAGTGATAGCACAGTGGGTAGGGCATTTGCCTTGCATGCGGCCGACCCGGGTTCGATTCCCAGCATCCCAGATGGTCCCCTGAGCACCGCCAGAGGTGATTCCTGAGTGAAGAGCCAGGAGTAACCCCTGAGAATGACCGGATGTGACCCAAAGGAAAAAAAAAAAGAGGATGGACCCTCTCTAGGATTCTCCACTGTTATTTGCACCACCTTGCCAAAATATGACAATATCTCAGATATTTTGCCTAAATTACTGACTGAGAGGAACAACAACAACAACAACAATAAAATATAACACATTTTAGGAGATATAAGACTCCGATCACTCTGAGAAGTTAAAATCCCTGATATTTCACAGCACCCTGTCACTTAAACAGTTGTGTACATGGTGTGTCAGGGAGGGAGGGAGGAAGAGGTATTTTGATTCAAAAAAGACAGTATAGTACGAGGGGTCCAAGTCATTCTCTAGAAATATCTGTGGAAGTTCGCTATGCACTGCTTTAAGAGCAGGAAAGTGTTCTGAGAGAGACCACCTTGGGCTGAATATTGTAGAAATGCCACAGGACCTACATGGACGAGTCCAGACATCACACTACACAGCCCACTTTTATATAGAGATCACCTGTATGATCTTGCCTTGTCAATGACCAAGGGGTCATTGGTCACACGTGGCTGAATGTCAAAGAAGTTACAGACGCTCCCCATATCCTGGGAGACTGAGGCTAGAGTTGACCATCTGAATGGTTCAAGGTCCCAAAGAACCAGTTGATGTGAAGTTTATGGTAACAGTTCTTGGTGGTATGTGAACAGAGGGAGGCCCACAGAAGAGAAACCTCACACAGACCCTCAGATTGCAAGATGGAAGAACTTACCTTTAAATGCAGATGCTTTTACTTAAAAAATGTATATATTTACATATATATGTGTATATATATATATATATATATAAACTGTGTACAAAGGCTAACAACAAATCATGACATTCACTACAATTTTGCTTCCTTGCGGGGGCACAGGAGAATTTATATACTTTATAAATAAGCAACAAATGAGTGTCAATTTATGAAAATCTGAGAACTCTCAGCCATTGATGATACGGACGTGATATGATTTTTAGGGCCAGGGATGTGGCATGGTCACCCTCATGCCTATATGAACAAGACCTGGGTTTGATCCTCAACATGATCCCTTTATCACCCCCCCCAAAAAATAGGACAAGCGATCTCTAAATACATCCAAAGCAGTCCTCCATGGTGAAAGACAAAATCAGGTTCTAGACTAACAAACAGGTATGGCCTCTTGTGTGTGTATGTGCAACAAAATATGAGTATAAACATATAAACACAGAGAGTTCTAAGAAGCACCATCCAGAATCTGGCAAAGATGACCCATCCCCATCCTCCAATCTCGAACTAAAGAAATAAATAAAAACAACACGATTATAGGCATCTTTCTTTTGTTTCTCGACATTCTGTGAGCCCTTTGAAATGATCGTGTATTGTTCTGGCAACAAGAACAACAGAAGTTATTTTTAATTTGGGGGGGGAATAAAACAGATGTCTCGTGGGAAAGCATGAGTTTAGAACCACTGGAATCCTCTACGAGAGACACCAGCTGCCACCTGACACTCCCAGCTTTTTGAAGCAGCCACAGATTCCTGAAGCCCACCCAAGCACGTGCTCTCTCTCTCTCTCTCTCTCTCTCTCTCTCTCTCTCTCTCTCTCTCTCCCGCATTACACATACTGTTCTCTGATAGAATAAATCCAATGATTCATTCCGTCTCTCCCTCCACCTCGCCGTGACAGAGCAAAGATGGAGTGCGTTCGATTCCCAAATCAAAAAAAAAAAAAAAAGAAAAAAAGGGCCTGGTACAGCAAGAGGCCCTTTCAAATGATGAAATTAGATTAGAAGTTAAGACAAAATATGTTTAACTGGCTTTTAAAGAAATTTGGTAGAACACATTACTATAAACAGTACATTTGGAAAGCCAAACAAACTTTGCCCAGAGAAAATCAATTTCGTTCCCAAACAATAAGAAAAATTACTTTAGATTCGACATTAAATATTGTCGTAAGTATTTTTAAGAAGCATTTCCATAACTCTGTGTAGAAATAGGAGTCAAAGGATGCCTCTGTTACCATGGCAACAGTCTCCCTCAAAAGAGCCAAGGATGAAGTAGCATGCATTTGCCCTGCATATATTTGGCCAATCAATAAACAAAAGACTTAATCTGCATGCATCCCATTAGGAAAGTGGTCGAGGTATCCATGATGAGTAAAAGGGTAAGGAGGGGGGCTCAGGTTTTCTGGGTTCAATCCTGCTGCCTAATTTTCAACTGAATGCGGTTAACACTTTTCTTCATGGAAAGTCCATTATGAAGACAAACTATTATGGACATGCCCATGGCATCCTGAGAAATGGAAATCCTCGCTGCAAAATTTGACCCAGCAATAAAACACCCAAGACAGAAAACTGTGATGAGAGGTGGAGTCCAAGCTGAAACGTGTGAGCCGGAGAGCAATGCATAGAGGTTAAGACTCCAGTAGAAGGAAAATGGGCAGCTAACACATCCATAGTGTAAACTCAGTGTTTTGTGTGGTTCATATCACAGAAATTTTCAGGTAATCATTAGAGTTTCCAGTCACATCTTGAAGATGATGTGAGAAAAATTATGATTGTTATTCCTGTTACACCAGACTGGAGTGATAGCACAGAGGGTAGGGCCTCTGTGTAGGGCATTTGCCTTGCATGCAGCCAACCTGAGTTCGAATCCTCCATCCCTCTCAGAGAGCCCGGCAAGCTACCGAGAGTATCTCGCCCGCACAGCAGAGCCCGGCAAGCTCCCCATGGCATATTCGATATGCCCAAAACAGTAACAACAAATCTCACAATGGAGACGTTACTGGTGCCCACTCAAGCAAATTGATGAACAATGGGACGACAGTGCTACAGTGCTACTGTGCTACAGTTATTCCTATTATCCTATTTTGCTTAGGATAAAACTCATACTTAGTGATTCAAAGTAGTCCCAGAGTGTTTGTTTTTTTCTTTTGGGCCACACTTTACTCCTGGGAGTATGGTCGGTCACTCCTGGCAGGGCTCAGTAGACCGTATGGAATATCTGGAATATCTGGGATTGAACCCAGACCAGCAGCATGTAAGGCAAGCACCCTACTTTCTACACTATACTATCACTCTGGCCCCATGCCTTAACAGTGTAGGAACTTGCCATTCTAACCCATATCCTGGGTTACCTGGTGTTTACGCTATTTGCTATGCCATACTGCCAGCTTTTCCAGTAATCAGTATAAACTAATCTCTATGAAATATTTATTAAACGGGCTTTAAGAAAACGACTTTACTTTTTGGAGCCCCAGACCCAGAATTTTGTGACACTCCCATGAATTAGGGTATGTTAAGTCAGGAAAGGGTAAAGCATATAAGTACCACACACAAGACTATGGTCCAGTCATGACAAACATCAATCTCCTCACAAAAGAACTTAAGAGAAAATACATAACAGAACCTCAGTAATATCCCTCTAGTGTTAGAGCCAGTCTAGCTGATTGCAAATATTAACAGCTCTTGACTAATCTGGCATGAAAAGCATTGGGAACTGGGAGAATGTATCACTGTATCTGTATCACTGTCGTCCCGTTGCTCATCGATTTGCTCGAGCGGGTACCAGTAACATCTTCATTGTGAGACTTGTTGTGACTGTTTTTGGCATTTTGAATGCGCCATGGGGAGCTTGCCAGGCTCTGCTGTGTGGCCGAGATACTCTTGGTAGCTTGCTGGGCTCTCCGAGAGCAACAGAGGAATCAAACCCTGGTCGGCCGCGTGCAAGGCAAACGCCCTACCCACTGTGTTATTACTCCGGTCCGGGAGAATGTTAAGTTTCTATTTTACTTGGGTACAAGTTCCTTCCTCTTGAGAAAGAAACAGAATTTCCAACAAATAGTACATGTATATACCATGTTTGCTCACTCACACACACACACACACACACACACACACTCCTCATGAGTTTCATCTCCTTGCTGTTAACTTTTTCCTTGCTCCTGAGAAACAGCCATGGCGAATCTGGAGGTGGAACAGAACACACCAAACAGTCCTCAGCAAACCAGTGCTGTGACTTTGGGAATTCTGTCCCCTCGCATTTCTCGTCTCTGTCTGTTGGAGAACAGCAGTGACCGTTATTTCTTCTAGAGAACGTCCTGGGTGGCAGTCACAAAATGATGGCAGTGGTGGGCCTGCCCCTTCAATTCCTTTGTTGGCGGGGGGAGAGGGGGTTGATACCCGGTCACAGGAAGTGAGTCATGTTTCAATCCTATGCCCAGTGCTTACATTCCAGGGGCTTTACCTGTACACCTCACAGGCTCAGCTTCGGAACAGGGTTTCCTCCACTTTAGTCCTTATAAGACTGGAGTGATAGCACAGCGGGTAGGGCGTTTGTCTTGCACGCAGCCGACCCGGGTGACCCGGGTTCGATTCCTCCATCCCGCTGGGAGAGCCTGGCAAGCTACCGAGAGTATCCTGCCCTCACGACAGAGCCTGGCAAGCTCCCTGTGGTGCATTCGATATGCCAAAAACAGTCACAACAAGTCTCACAATGGAGACGTTCCTGGTGCCCGCTTGAGGGAATTGATGAACAACGGGACGACAGTGGACGGCGCGAAAGTCCTTCTAGGGAAAAACAGGCAAACAAACCCCAAACAAAAAACCTACCAATAATTTGATGTTCTCCACTTTCTGCATTTTCTTTGAAATGTTTGTCCTCGATTCTCCCCTTCCATAAACCAACACTCTGGGCTAAAGATCCTAAAATTGGAGACAGGAGAGTAAATACTTGCGTATGCTATCCAAACGGCTCCCGTATTTAAAAATCTTGACTCAGCTATCAGGAAGAAAAACAAGCGTGGAAAGGAGAGGCACACTCTCCAAGCTCGGTGCCAAATGGAGAGAGATAGCTGGAGTCACTTCACTTTTTCAGATTTGAGCACAAAAGGAAGCATTCCTGTCACCTTCCGTTGGCTTCTTTTAAAACAGGTTCATGAGGCATTTTCATTAGCTGCATCTTCCCAGGAAAAGTCCATTGACTCGTTTTTTTTTTTTTTTTCACTTAAAGCATTTCCTTAGGTAAAATCACAAATATAGTCCCTGAATTTCATACTCACCTGAGCATAACATGAAGTGCATATTGAAGCCAGAGACAGGAAATGTCTTTCAGCCAACTCGATGTGCGGGCACACGGGGGACTCTCTCTGTCTTTGGTTAGCAGTGATCGGAGCTTTGTATCTTACAAGTCAGGACTTAAAAGTGCTAATTATCTGGCTCTTTCCGAGCAAGTCCATTGTCTCAAACACCAGCTGTAGTTGGAAGTCACTTGCAATGGGCTTTCCCAGAAATTCTTTCAGTCACGGACAGAAGAAGCCCATGGCCTGAGAGAAGATTCCGTGTTAGGATCAAGGTGTTTTTACTGCAGTACAAGTGCCGGGAGTGGGGTGGGGATATGGCACAAAGGGATGATGGCAGTTGCTGTGGGGACTTGAGTGGCCTTTACATTTGAGTGATCTGACTTCACTGTATCACTGTCATCCCATTGCTTATCGATTTGCTTGAGCGGGCACCAGGAACGCCTCCATCGTGAGACTTGTTGTTATTGTTTTTGGCATATCGAGAATATATCACGGGGAGCTTGCCAGGCTCTGCCGTGTGGGCGGGATACTCTTGGTAGCTTGCCGGGCTCTCCGAGAGGGATGGAGGAATCGAACCCAGGTCCGCTGCGTGCAAGGTAAACGCCCACTAATTTATGTTCAAATAATCATTAGATGTCACGCTTCTCTTGGAAATGCTGGCAACTCTCAAGCTGTCCAACCACTTGCTAGTGCAACACAGCGGCTACTCAACTTTTGAGTGAGGCTTAAACCCCTTCTCCTACTACAATTTTCCAGCCGGGTTACTTGCTCACTGTCCCTGGACAGATACCTATTGAGGCAGAGGCGCAGCTTAGACGCCCCTGCCATCTGTTGGAACTATTGCATGTCTAATTTCCTATCCAGCAGCAGACTCGCTTGTCCCCTTCACTGCTTGGCTGTGGGGCTTCACGCCTATGGTGAGATGGATCCTGGGAAATAACGCAAGCACCCCGGACCACTGCAAGTTGAATTTGAGGCAACAGCTATCGTGCAGCTAATGCAGAAATCACCAGCCCTGACCCTGAGTATTTGGGGCCTGAGCTCTAAAGCCAGATTTGCTTTCTCAAGGTGGGAGAGCACTGTCCCCAAGAAGAAAGTTATTCAAATCCCCTCTGAGGTCCATTTCTCTGGTATTACTACAACTATCATCTTGTCAATTTTTTTCTGGGGGGGCAATAAAAGCAATCTCTTAAGAAAAATACAGTTAGTGGCATCTAAATGACTTAAAGTAGAACTGATCCTAAGGGCAGAGAGAAAATATAAGACTATGAAATGACCCTGACTTCATGAAGTCCCATCTTCCACTTGAGAAAGTTCCGTTCCTCACTGCCCTCCCTGGTCATGTCTGACTCTAGGTATTGGACCAGTTTATAATCGAGGACACCACCTCTCAGATACCCCTAAGAAGATCCACATGTGATCTAGATCAGCAGTCTTGGAACTGCCGGTCTGTGGAAAGCCACCAGTCTATAGCAGTGGTTTTAACTGCTCACCCCTGGGCCAGCATGCAGGCAGGTGGCGTTCTCCAGAACAAGGTCAAAGACACTGGTCTCCATCAACATTGCCTCAGCACTGCTGACCTGTGGTGCAAGCACGTTTTGGGGGCAACCGTGTGGAGCGATAATCTGTGTAAATTCTACATGTTCAAAGCAGCTTTCCTGGATGCGGCAACAAGTCCCAGTCTCGACAAATACAAACTGCCAAATGTCCCCAGAAGGGAAACACCCCATATTAAGAGGCACTGTTCTCTCTCCTCTGAACCTAGTTGCTTTGCTTCTAACTCAGTGTCATAGCATGCGATATCATTAGAAGGGGACTTTATTATTTTTTTTTAATACTCTGATTAATTCCTTCTGGGTGATTTGTGATTCTGCCTCTTCTGACCCTTTAACAATCTTTGTTCTGCAGGGAAGATTTGAAAAAGGGTAATTTCTAAGAAAGGGAGGTTTCTGACGGTGATTTAGCACCTCCTAACATTTTAGAGGGGGGAAGGATGATAACATACATATGCAGCTTAGCTTGACACCCCCCCAACATCGTTACAATTCTAACAGTCACATTTTCTGGATGATTTTGAAAGTCTTGCCCCCAGAGTACTTATTGTGACAAATTTTGAAAACAAGTGCTTAATTGCTAATTTCCCCACAAATGCCAGGCTGAGCGAAAGAGTGAGATACGCCGAGGCAAAGTGACTGCTCCAATGTCCCACCTGATGGAGCACGGGCTTTATCCTCACACACATCCTTGATCTCTTTAGAGTTAAAAGCCCTGGGTTAGTTATTCGCAGAGGCGGTATATTAAACCGTTTTTTCTTACTCCCTGTTCAGGGTATTTTCTTCAGCATTACAATAAACTGCTGCAAAATAATTGACAGGGAATATTACTAAATCCTGCAAGTGCCTTTAAACCAACAAAAAAAAATGATAAAATTAAGTCCATGGTTTTTTAATATTTAATCATGCCCGCTCTTTTCACCTGCTTAGAGTTTTCCGAGTGGGGTCTGATGTTTGCCTGCCATCACTTACCTTTAACAAGCCTTGCGGAATCTGCGTTAGACAGAGTTTTGAGATCCTCTCTGCCCTTCCCCACCCCTGCAGGCTTGCTGGGACACTCAACGTTATCTTTATCCTCAACTTGTGAGATGACCCTCAACGAGAGCCTTGTCTTCTTACCCCCCCCCCCACCCGTCCACCAGTTCACCCGTTTGAGGTCACATCATCATGTGCGAAGCCCATATGGGATTCTTGCCTATCCCTAAAATATCCCAACTACTTCTCATTGGTGAGCTCAGGCAGATGACTCTATGAGACAGATGAGACAGGCGCATGCGTACTTTTCCGTGGGGGAGGGAGGAGGTGGAGGAAGGTTCAGGCCCTTTGACACCCTCTCTGATTCCACTACTACTTATCAAAAACACCAAAAAACAAAAACAACAACAACAAAAAAACATGACGAGCTCTCCCCATTGCTGGGTGACATTCCCGGGAAAGTGCCACTGAATCTTTTATCTTTATAACCGGGGATGCGTTTCCGATCTTTGTCATAGTTGAGGTGATACGGTTACAGTAGTGCAGACGTTCACAGCATTGATGTACAAAGTCAATGTCCACTATCACCACCGAGGTGCCAGGTCCTTCCATCATTGTGCTAGCTCTTGGGGCAGATGGGGACGTATTCAGCAGTGCTCCTGGCTTACTCCTGTCTCTGCATTCGGGGATCACTCCTGGCGATGTTTAGGGGACCCTGCGTGGTGTCAGGGATGAAACCCTGGTCGGTCACATATTACCTCTTTGGTTCCTGACTTATTTTTTTTCTTCCCTCGCTGGCATGTTACCTTTCCTATGTTTTCTACTAGCCCCTGGAAAACTTAACCTTCCTTGCTGTCGTGAAACTTCCACGTTTTTGTTTTTTTTTTGGTTTTTTTTTTTTTTTTTTTTTTTTTTTACAGTGTGGTCTTGGAATCCATTGAACATCTGTTTCAGCCACTAAACTGAACCCAGAGACTAGGGAACTATATTTCTTTGCTTTTCATCTGCGTACCTTTCATTTGGAAAAGGACTGGAATAGATAAAAATGGTTTGGGCTTTATTTGCTTCATTAACTTAGAGAGATATAAAAAAGAATTCAGTAAAACTTCCCCTACTGAAAAACATATAGGTTGCTTAAATAATTTCTTCAACAAATATTTTTAACGCTTTCTTTGTTCCTGATCTGGGTAATTGAAGCCAATAATATGCACTTATTTATGTAGGAAATACAGGCATCTATAAGATCTCATAGTGGTTCTATAGAAAAGCAGTTTCTGGATTATTTTTTAGTCTCTACAGATCCCAAGGAGAATCTTTATATGAAAGAACGTTATATGAAATATACAACACAATTAGCACAGTACCTAGCTCTTACTAAAAACTAAATATAATTTAGCTAGTATTATTATTACTATTATTATCCTTCAGAGAAAAATACTTCAAATTTTTAAATCAAGATAAAGATGACCAAGAAGCAGCCAAGATGAAAATCTAGATTTTCTCTATGAAACATATTTCCATACTTCAATGTATTTTTAACTCAATAAATATTTATTGAGTTCAGTTAAGCCAGAAAAATAGGATCAGCAAAACAGAACATTTCCTCTATGAAAACACGGTCCCGTCAATATCCTCGAAGATCACAGATTTTCATCCAAACATAAATGAAATGGAGAAAATAAAGTAAATGACAAAAAATTCATTTTTTAAAACCTCGCTTTTAAAGGGTCTCTTTCTAGATGGAAAAGAGAGGATCTTTCTCCATAGAAAGATGGGATATTGGAATTGGAATATTTCAATTGGAATATCTAATTCACTCCTGGGGGGTTGGGACCTTTTCTCTGGCGAGGGCAATCTGGATAATGACAACGTCACTCTAGGGCCACACAACATAGGGGTACTTTCCTGGGACCTCTGACAAGAAACCCTCATGTTGGCCTGGCCTGGCCTGGCCCAGGGTCCTCTCCAATGGTTTCCTGGGCTTTCTCGTGCCTCTAGTCACTAGACATTCTCTGCCAATGCCTAGGTGGTCACCATCTCCAACGCTGTTGCTGAGTCTCGTGGGAACCAAGAGCGCCAATGAGCTGTGCAGGCAGCAGAAAGACAAACAAGATCTGGTCCTGTTTTCTCTGCCACATCCTGGCGAGCTGATTGGATGAATAGCGACGGATCTCATAGGCACTCCGGGCCAATCAGAGCGATGCGGTACCTGATTGGGGTCTCATTTTGGTTTTGTGTGACGATGGCCATTGTGGGTTTGAAAATGAGTTGAACCTTATACTTTGGGAAAATGTTTTTGGAAAAATTAGTTGAAAATCCCAACGAATGGGGCTGGGGAGAGAATCCAGTGGCTGAGGTACTGCTAGGACAGTGGGTGAGGTGCTGACGGGACGGTGGGTCAGTGGATAAGCTTTGCACTCGCGCACCTGGGTTTCAACCCCCAAAGCCAGGATTTTTTTGGCCCCCAAACCAGAAAAAAAAAGAAAATGACAATGTCTTGCTTTCATTTTAAGATCTGCGGGAGGGAAGGCATACCTGGCTATGCTCAGGACTTGCTCATGGCTCTGTGCTCGGGGATCACTCCTGATGGTGCTCCGGAAACCGATGCAGTGCCGGGGACGGAGTCAGGGACGGCCACGTACAAGGCAAGACCCTTACCCACTGGACTGTCTCTCCGGCCTCTCGCGTTTTATTTGTCAACATGGTTCTACAGTTAGTCCTGACTTTTGCTTTCTGTTGTTGCTGTTATTACTGAAAATAAAATTGAGGCTCTCTCACATGCAAGGGGAGCACTCTATTGAGAGTCGTACCCCCCACCTCCGGCCCTCCAGGTGACTTTTGATCTAGCCTGAACTGAAATGTTCAACTATGCACTGCGTCAATAGTGCAACACTGGTCAGGCATAAAACAGATTTTGTGGCCCTATGTGTAGTCACGCACATACACATACACATACATATATGGTTATGTGTAAGACAATATTGGCCATCTTGAGTAAGCAGAAATGGTCAATTTCATTCTTCTTAATGTGTTGGCAGAGATTCGTGAATCACAGAGACAGAATGCCATCCATTTCTTTCACACGGTACTGACTTAAGTACTTTTTCCTAAAAATGATTCGACGTTTCCCTTTTATGCTGTGTGAAGAACGATTTAAAAATATATGTATATTAGAGATCAACTGCTCCAGTAGCAAAATTTTTCCAATGAGGAAACGAAAGGTCAGAGACACTCACCTACTGTTAAAAGGCTAACGGGGCGCGTGGGAGAACTGGAGCACGTAGCTTTAGGTTTCCCGTGTTGAGCTAAGTCACGGAGGACAGAGCAGATAAGGAAGAGTCTCTGCTGGAAGAATGAATGTGTAGATACAGTTTCCATGGTTTGCTGCGTTCATCTCTGAGACCTGACATGAGTCATCTTTGTGTACAATGGTGGAAAAAGCAGAGCAATTGTGTTGATATTACTGATACAGTTCACACACACACACACACACACACATATAAATTTCCAACATGGGAGACTTGAAAAAGGAGGAGCTATGATGATGCAATGATCCACTGGGGGGGAAAAAACACACCTCTGACCACCTTTATTTATGCTTTAGTGACTTTGTTTACAAAACAAGGAGAAAGAAACTGTGTCAATGACTGAAAACCAAAACCTACATTTCTGGGGCAGGAAGCATCCATCTTTTTCTATTTGTAAATGCTGACGAGCAGAGTTTAAGAAGGGCTAATGTCACCCATTCATCTTAATTAAAGAGTTAATTGCTCGTGTATCCTGATTTAGTTAGAGCCTGGTAGCGTGGGAAGCCCTTCCTTCTATGTATTTTATTGACCGATGTAATGACATCATCAGTAAGTCTCAGGATTTATTCATGCATCAACCTCGCCTCATAATGTTAATAGCCTTGTACATGATAAAACTTTCAAGAGGGAAGCAGTCCCTGGGCTGGTGCAGAATACAAAAGGGACAGTGGCTGCTAGCTGTCTAGCTTTAGCTGTCACCGACGCATTCCTGGAACCCTAGAGTTGTGGAAAGAGTGGAAAAGTCACACGAAATGCTGGTTTGGGAAGATGCTTGCATGCGCGACCGTGTAGCGGGTTTTGAACAACGGTACACTGAATATATTCAAAGCTCCGTCGAATTTTCAAACAGCATTACCAACCCTACAATGCAGGGCAGCGTGAGTTATGGGCAAAGGAAGACTTCAGGCAATCGATTTAGAGCTCCAAGTTGGTGACAAACACCTTTACAATATACATACACCTTGAAAATAATGGGATGGGGGTGCTCAGGGCTTAAACCTGAGTCTGTGCTCAGGGGTCATCCTGGTGGGCTACGGGGACCACTGGGGATACCAAGGATAGAATCCAAGGTCAGCCATATTCAAGGCAAACATTTTACGCCCTGCACGAACACTCCAGCCCTCACCCAGGAAATAATTGAGACCAAATAATTTATCTAGGAGCTGGATGAAGGGATTCCTATAAACAAGTCTCCCACCATTTAAAATATAATTCTCCTCAAAACTCTTGAGCGTTCCCTTATAAATAATGAGTCCAGATGAGCTGAAAGACTGCAGTTGATACACGACTAATTTTAGACTAACACCCTTTGCTAATACATTTTTTTTTTAAACTGGAAAAAGAGGCAAAAATCAAAGAACAGCAGGGAAAAAGTACTATCTTGAGGGCATACAGAGGCAAAAACACAGAAATGATGTTCAGAGTTAATGGGCCTTTTTGTATCTGTTCTTACATGGAGCTATAAGCAGTCCTAGTTAAAGTTAATTAAAGTGAGTGTCTGGTTTCTGCAAACAAAACTGGTTCAAGACTCACGCTTCCCCCACTCCCACCCCCAATTTTTGAGCTGCTCGTTAAATATTAAATACCACATTATGGCCAAGGTAAATGGTAAATATATTTTCAATGTCTAAAACAAGCACAGGCTGGAAGGTGGAATTCAATATATATGTACATAGACGTTGGTAGCAATGCACAGATATAGATTTAGCTATAGCACTGTAGCACTGTCGTCCTGTTGTTCATCAATTTGCTCGAGCGGGCACCAGTAATGTCTTCATGGTGAGACTTGTTGTTACTGTTTTTGGCATATAGATTTAGCTAGATACAAATATTACAGATGTATTGGAGATGGTGAAGTACACTGCACTGAGGCTGACCTTCTATTCCTCAGTGTGCACATCTGAAAAATGGCAAGAGGAAAAGCCTGACAAACACGGGATTACTGCCAGGATGAGCCAAGTTAATAGTGTATGTAAACATTCGGAGCCCTGCCTGGCAGGTAGCAAGCATCAGACACGTGCGAACACATAAATATTCTTGAACCCTGTCAGTTAATCTGCTCTCTGAAGATTCACTGTTCTCTTTTATAGTCAAATCCTCTGTAAAAGAGCATTTTTTTGAAAATTCTCTTTGAAAATTTTTTTTTTAATTTGGGGAAAAATATTTTTAATTTAATTTAAATTAAATTAAATTAAATTAATTCAATAGTCTTTATATATCAAGAATTTTGCTGTTGATGGTTGCAGTATATATGTATGTACCAATAATATGGTGTTTAGTGAATTTTTTTTTCTTTTGGTTTTTGGGTCACACCCAGTGGTGCTCAAGGCTTAATCCTGACTCGGTGCTCAGGGATCATTCCGGGAGGTGTTCAGAAGACCGTATGATATGGATGCCATGGATTGAAATCAGGTTGGATGGGAGTAAGGCCCAACTTACTGTACTCTCTCTCCAGACTCATAAACATTCAAGATTCTCAAGTAAAACAAATATATGCTCATGTCTCCAGCCTAATAACCTTCGAAACTAGCATGAGAGTTTTGAGCTTTAGTTTCCATCAAATGAGGTTAAAAATTAGATACTACTTTGCCTCATGAGCTGGGGGGAAGGCCGTTGGGATAGAGAAGGGATCACTCAGTCAGTGATGGTTGGAGGAATCACTCGGGATGGGAGATGGGTGCTGGAAGTAGACAAAGAACCAAACATGATGGCCTCTCAGTATCTGTATTGCAAACCATCATCATCATCATCATCATCATCATCATCATCATCATCATCATCATCATCATCCCCCCCACTGATCGTCGATTTTCTTGAGTGGTCTCAGTAACGTCTCCATTCATCCTAGCCCTGAGATTTTAGCAGCCTCTCTTTACTCATCCTTCCCAAAAGTGCCGCATCCGAGGCTCTTTCAGGGTCAGGGAAATGAGGCCCATCATTGTTACTGGTTTTGGCATATTAGTACGCCACAGGAAGCTTGCCAGGCTCTCCCATGAGGGCAGGAAACTCTCGGTAGCTTGCCAGGTTCTCCCAGAGGGAGAACGAGGCTATAAGATGAGCTTCCGGAAGCTTGGTTTTTATAGTCTCTGGATGTTGGCCATTGATGGGATTACACAGGCGCAGGGGGCAGTTTCTGG